>NC_091124.1:87983500-88288000 GCF_040183065.1 Periplaneta americana | reverse complement strand
ACTGATGGGAATCCTAAACAAAATTGGTGTGGAATGGAAAGAGAGGAGACTGTTCAGTAACCTTTATATGAAACGAGACAAAGCCAGGGTAGGGGAAGAAATGTCTAAGTCAAATAGGAACAGGAGTGCATCAAGGATGTCTTTTATCACCTACTCTGTTCAACATTTACTTGGAGGATTTAGTGAAGAACTGTTTTCAATACAGGGGAGAAGTGATAGGAGGAAGAAGAATGAAGTGCATAAAATTTGCTTATGATATGCCATTGCTAGCAGAAGGGGAGACGATACTAAGGGATATGCTACTGGAGCTAAATGACAGCTGTGAGCAGTAGGGGACGAAGATAAATGCCAACAAAACGAAGACTATGGTCATATTAAGAAAAGTATAAAAGGTAAACTTGTACATTCTAAATGAGGCAGTAGAGCAAGTGAAAAAAAATACTTGGGGAGTAGCAGTAACATGAGCTGCTGCCAAGAAGTCAAAAGGAGATTAGCAGTGGCAAAGGAAGCTTTTAATAGAAAAAGGAGCATCTTCTGCAGACTTCTGGAAAAAGAACTAAGGAACAGACTAGTGAAGTGCTTTGTGTAGAGTGTAGCATTGTAGGGAGGGCAGAAACATGGATATTACGACGAAGTGAAGAGAGTGACTAGAAGCATTTGAAATGTGGATATGGAGAAGGATGGAGTGTGTGAAAGTGACAGAATAAAAGACGAAGCTGTGTTGGAAAGAGTGGGTGAAGAAAGAATAATGCTGGAACTGATCAGGAAGAGAAAAAGGAATTGGCTGGGTCACTGGTTAAGAAGAAACTGCTTTCTGAAGGATGTACTGAAAGGAATGGTGAATGGGAGAAAAGTTCGGGACAGAAAAAGATATCAGAGGACGTTAAGATATATGAATCATATGCAGAGACTAAGAGGAAGGCAGAAAATAGGAAAGACTGGAGAATGCTGGGTTTGCAAGGATCTACCCTTGGGCAGAACATTATGAATGAATGAATGTTATAATAATATATACAGAAGGCTTATTCATCAAATTTTTCTAGTTAGTAATATTATAGAATGTTATTATGCACAATGTATAAAAAACTGGAGAAGAAATCAACAGAAAGGAACAAATTATTATGAATAGAAGTCAGTAAACCTCGTAAGTGACCAGCTTAAACACAAGGTCGCAAAAAGTAACCATAATCATAAAACCGTTACAATTCACTAACATTGTTTCTATTAACCATTTTTGCTATTTAATATTTTTAAATTCGATGGTCTTTACAATTAGGATAGAAATTATAGTAACATACGAAAAAAATCACACATTTTTATTAAGAGTATATCGTGAATGTAACTAGGCGAGACATCCTCAGCAGAATCACTGACACACAGCAACTCGTAAATCACTTTGCCAGTGATGGTTTATATAATGTTTTTCCACAAATTATGTAGCTCCAAATATCTGTAGTGCTAATTCTGAAATTTAATTCTCCCCCTTTCAAATAAATTCGAAAACCTGGGAGGCATGATGATTCAAACTTTAAGTTAAGGAGTACTGATGAAAATTTTAAATACAAATTTTTTTTCCCATATTAGATTTTTTTTGTTATTATGCTTATTGATTTTGCTGTCAAGTTTTGTAATTGCACTTACTGTATATACTGCAATTATTATTCACCTCTTATCTTTACTAATGAACTACTTGCTAATCAAAACACACGCTTTTATTTTATTACTCAATTACATCAAAACTGTACATGAGCAATTCAAAATGGATCAGGATTTGAAAATAAATTGGGCCTATATAAAATAATTTTCTGAAACAAGCATACACTATACACTATAAAAATACACCGTAGAACTTCGCACTTGCTATAGGTGATTGGTAATGGCTGAGTTGTGAAAGACAGTTCACAGATACAGTGAAGGCATGAAATTACGAACCACACATCATATTAACGATTTCTTCAGACAATTATAACTAAGCATATTACAATGATAGGGATACATCAGCTCAACATGGAGCATATTGTGTTGTGACAATTTAGATTAGATCAGCAAAATTCTCACTTCTCAGAACATTATATTCATCAGCGGCAGTTTTAGTATCAGTAACAACACAACCATGACTTATGTTTGACATACTGTTGGCTAATAATAATGAGGATACGTGCAGCTTTCGAGGCTGTAAGGAAAAGAGTGCAGAAAGCAACGACTTGATCAGGCAGAAAATTTTCCGAAAAAATAAAGACAAATTTTGTTTCTCCCATTACTAATTGTATCACAGTCTAGATTCATAAGATATACCTTGGGTTTCGTGAAAAGGTGGCTTAGGTTTATTTTCAGTTCATTTCATGTAATAAGAAAACTCGTGTTTTTTCTTTATTTCAATATCCATTAATTAAAAAAATGCATTTAATGCGCATTTCATGGAATAAATTACCTCAGAGATTCTAAATATGAACACAAGGCCAGTAGTTTTGAAAAAAATTGCTGAAAACAGACACAGCATGCCCAAACCATTCTTCCAGTATTAGGAATGCAGAGAATGTGTATTTTCGCTACAATCTCAAACAAAATAGATTTTTTTTTGTAGTATCACAATGTTTTATACTTCATACGAAAAGTAAAAATACCGGGTATTAACTATATATAACACAGTAGTACACTTTTAACATGTACAATATAGCCTATTCTGCTAAACAAGGGAATAGTCTTCACCAGACATGCTGAGTGAAAAAACTAGAAAGTATGAAACACCATTTATCATAGAATTTATGCATCAATTTTTTATGTTTATGTATTGTCTATGAAGTGCACTAAATGATGTTATGAGATAATGACTATTCATAGAAATTAATGAGAATGCACACTATGAGACAATAAACTGGACATTGCTACATGAATGTTATGCAATTATAAAAAGAAATATTGATTACAAAGTTAGGTTTTACTCAATAAAGATAATCATATTAAAACGCAATATAGATCTTTACCTTGAGTAGTTCTAATTGCTCATGCAGTGTAGCTCTGTCTTCCAGCAATTGTTCCAATGTTCTTTCAGCAGCTACTGTGCTTATTAGCACTTCTAATTCTTGATCAATCCACAATTGCACTTTAGCAGCAGTGCCATGCTGTTGTAATCGTCTATCTTGGACACTTTTCTGTACAGCTAAAGCATCCTGTGAGCAATGTTAACAACAACTGCAGTTGATTCTACAACTAATAATGCACCATCACAATTACTTTTATTTCACACTCATAAACCACATAATGATTTCCATGTGTTTATTTATTCATTTACCAGCAAACACGATAAAATTTAACTTTACTTTTACCCAGGAGATTGGTTCAATTATGGAAGCTATGATATGCAGCAGGAACACAACACAACATTTCTTCTTTGGATAAGCAGGTGCATTATCCAGTAAGATGATGGCTTTTACTTCACTTTGGGTTACATTTGATGACTTCTTATTGTTGGCACAGAGCATTTGTGAAACATATAGAAAGTTATGTCTCCTGTAAATTATGCATTTCTAGAAATGTAATAATGAACGTTTTTAAGTCTTTTGCAATTTATTATTTTCAACAATAATAGGCTTTAACATATAATAGCTACTCTGCATTATCACACAACGCAAGAACTCGTTTTTTGCTGATTATTCGACCAGGCATGTTTTTTAAGGACTCTGTAGCTTGGATATTCTCAGACAAGTCATGCAAAACAAATATTGACTATAAGATTAAATTACCTTAGGGATAACAGCATAATCTTTCTTGAGAGTTATTTGATTCATTGGACATCCAGAAATATATATCTTAATTCTACCAGAATTTTCTCATTAGCACTATAACCTGACTTTTAAATCTAGAGTTGCTTATATACGATCAAATTTTCGTTAAATTCAACGCGTCACAAGACTTTCAAAATTGTGTTGTCAATTCACTTAAAATACTAGTTTTATTGTCAGTTCCTTATAATACTTTAAAAGTCTTTGAATATCTTGAAAGTAAATAATAACATGCGCCAGTCAATCACAAAGATTTAACAATTCTTTGAAGGAATTAACCGATGAGATTCGAAAACATTATGCATCAGGAGCCAAAGAAAAACATAAGGTCCTTGCTGAAAGAAGTTGTTTGCAAGTTCATTCAATTATTATTATATGAATTAAACCCACGTTTGTATGCAGTGGGTTTTGTGGAATGCCATAATAAAGTTAAGAAAAATAATGGGTATGAGGGAATTGCAAGGCAGATATCTCGAATAAATACCAATACATGTATTTTTAAGATTATAACCTAAACCTAGTCAAATACTAATCACAGTCTAGCAAAGCTCAATACGTAGTAAATATGCATCCAAAGATAGTTGCTAACCACTAGGATCGCTACTATCACCTCATTATAGACAATGCGAAATAGTACTGGCTCAGTCTATTGTTCCTAGTACCCTCATAAACTCAAGCTTCGTGACTATATACTAGACTATGTACTAATCGTAAATATTTTGTTTTAAAACAATGTGCAGTCGTAATATTCTTTATTTTAGGGGCAGTAAAGTTAAGTAATGCAAATATTGTTTTATATAGTCTAGTTATTCTCCAAAGGAATTACGTATTTATATTGTAATATTTGGTAAGTAAACCAAACAATGAACTTCACGCACATGCTTTAAAAATCTTGTCAAATCTTTAGACTTTGATAAATCTTTTTCAATATTGATCAATATATAACAAGTTTTCCTTTAAAGTACTGAACTGGAAGAAAAATTTAATTGTGTACAGGCAACTTAACTCCTCGTCTTTTATGAGAGCTTGAAATTTGTTCCCAAAAAGTCAAACAGCAGATGCATCGACACTTAGGCTCTCTCTGCACATCTTTCTGTTCCCATGTTGTGGCATTTGCAGAACTTGAATAGCCAGCTGGAACTGCCTGTAAATCAGGGTGTACCAAGTTGTTTTACCCGACATTCAGCTGCAGTTCAAATTCCTATATCTCTCACTTGTATATGTACATATATATATCTATTGTAAATTTTAAATTCAAAAACAATGTAACTTTTATTTAAAGCAACAATAATTCCTTTCTACAATTCACCTTAAACGCTCTCGTCAACAATGGGATTTGCTCTTCGCACAGCAACACAGAGTTCGTTAGTGCACTCCACAGACGACAGCGACAATTTACTTGGACTATTACGAACAACAATGAACTGTTAATCCTAACTAATATTTACAAAGCACTATTTACAACACAGAACGGTCAGTTCTCAGTTCACAGCTCGTATGTCTTGGCTAGTTCTTCTAGCTCAGTCACTCGCGTTCACAGAATCTCGAACCACAGACCTTCAGAGACGATCCGCTGAACTTCGAACTCAGGTCCCCCAACTGCGGTCCACTGCACTCGAACTCCGGGCTTCAGGCTCCACAGTTACGGACACAACTCAAGTCGCGCTCTGGTCTCGAAGCTGGCTTCACTGCTACACAAGACTGGCTTACTGGCTGACTGAATGACTGTCTCGCGTTCACTTGCGTCTTCTCTTTTATAACCAAACTATCGTTGCGAGAAAGTACGAGTTCTGGATAGTTCGCGATCTCGAATAATCGATAGATGCCTAGAAGATTTCCAGGGATGTCAGGATGGCATTCTCGAATAATCTCGCACACTGCTGCTCCCCTCCTTCACTGCGCGTAGCCATGCCCCAGGAGGCAGATGCGCGCGCAACCCGCCCAAAACACGGCTGACTTTGCACTTCCTTCTGCTGGTCGTGAGTTCGAATCTCATATCGGTGTCACAATATATATATTTTTTTGTACTCTGTGCGGTAATCACTTGTATTTACAGTCACTGGTTTCATTCTCACTTCAAAATTTAAGTGCCAAGTAATGTGGGTGGCTGGTGTCTTTTTCTCCCCTCATATTATTTATCTGAGGGAGTGAATAGGCATCAGCTCTCATCTGGTTGACACATAGTTCCTACCATAGCTAGATGTCAGCACGGAACCAAAGTGAAAGAAGCCTAGCTTTTACAAACAGTTTGAGATCAATTCCAACAACGTGTATGGAAGAGTGAACAGCCTCCAAAAGCCCTTCAAACTTTGGAAGAAGCACTTTTGCAGAAGTGGAGACTTTTACCTCAAGAGAGAATCCAGCACCTCATTAGTAGCATTAATCATCATTGTACAGAAGTCATCCAAGCCAGAAGGGGCAATACTCCATATTAGGCACTGTTTACAAGAAGAATACTATGTTAAATTTTTCATTGCTTTCTCATTTCAGTTTTGCAGAGAGAAGAGTTATACATCATTTTTCGGTTTATGAATGCATACATTTTATGAAATTATAAAAATGCTCTGCAGTTACAAAATTACTGCTTTTCAATTTTGAGCAGTGTATAACATAAGAATAATTTTAATTTGAAATTCACAGTGCGAACCATCAACATACTCCTCCATGTCCTCAGCTGTAATTACTCTAGACAGCAGATCAACCTTCTCAATCAATTTATTTCTGGTATGAAAAATAGGAATTCATATGCACATGCTTGACAAATTTTTGGTGAAAGTCATGCTGAGTTTGTTACTTCATTTTGCAAAATATCAATTTCACTATAACCAAGTAGTCCCACCTACAAGCCGCTTGACCTTGAAGTTGGTGGTGGTGGGGGGGGGGGGTGTATCCAATGAAACCGAGAGCTGTACTGGCAAAGTAAAGGCCCATTCACAATGAAAATTAAATGCAAACGTAACATAAACACAGAAGTTTGCAGTTAGGTTACCAAGTAGATCATTCACAATGATTCACATAAACATTGACATTACAGTATCATTACCGTTAGATGTTAACATGGAAGTTTGCAAACTACAAACTTTCATGTTTATGCTTACGTGATTTGGAAACAATATACAATCGTAGAGCGCTGAAGTATATAATAGAATATGACGAAATGACGTCGTTATTTTCCATGGTTACGAAGTATCTTTGGGGTTATGTTTATGTTCCAATCGTGAATGATGGTACGAATTTTTTATTTTATGGTAATGTTTACATTCTTAAGTTAATGCTTACGTTGTGTTTAATTTTCATTATGAATGGGCCTTCACTCATACCAGAGAGGTCACGGAGGAGGTACCAGACAAAGAAGCAGCTTCCATCTAAAATCCAACCCAAAGGGACTCCCAGTTGGAGGACCTCAGCAGGTCTCCCAGCTGGATCACCGCTACCACATATGGGTTCTGGTCTACTCAAGTCAAGGTGTAAACGCATCGTGCCAAGGGCTGTATGGCACTAGAGTAGTAAAATAACAGTGTCACTACCGATCTCTGCACGTCATCAGGCGAAACCCTGCAGTATTTAGCCTTCCCAATACAATCAGGGCTCTGTGTTGTGTGACCTTTATTTCCCCAGTACTTGTGGAACTTCTATGAAAGAATACAAAAATAAAAAACAAAGAGGTGTGACAGGAACTCTCCAATTGAGGGAAACCTATCACCTAACAAGGAAATGGGTATCACTGCCTCTTCTATAAATCGGCTGCACCTGAGCACTAAAAAGTTATCAGTAAAAGTTAAGTTAGAAGGAAATTGCAAAGGGCTAGGGCCAAGAAGAAAGGAACTGGGAGCACTACACAATCGGGTCTCTCTCCTAAACCTAGCGGTAGTGGGAGCCAAGCTGACCCAGGAACTTCTAAAAGAACTAGAACCAGTATAGACACACCACTTTTGGCAAAGACTAAACCTGTTAAGAGACACTGGGGTACGGAACCTGGAGTCTCCTATAGGAAAGCCTTGCCTTCAAACAAGATGGCCATCATTAGGGTATCCTATCCTGATGACAAACTTGTAGTCAAGCATACTCAGGCGGCGATCCTGAGAGGGATGAGGCACAATCTGGTGAATCTCTACCACTCCTCACGACGTTTTCACTTCAAGATGGGGTCCTGATCTACCATTGTGAGAATCAGGAGTCCTGCAACTAGCTCCAGAGACATCTAAATGGAGTTCAAATCAGGGACAATTTTGTCCTTAAGGTGGTGGAGGCTAAAGACCTTTCCAAACCATTTAAGGTGGCATTTAGGACCCAGAATCTAATGACCAATGATCCAAAAGTGCTCCTTAAACGCATAGCTGTTTAATCAGGGTCTCTGTACAGAGCACTGTTAAGTAGTTCACAGGCAGACTGATTCTACTAGGCAGCGATTAATCATGATGATTGATCAGGAATCAGCTGACAGGTGGGAGGAGGGGGAGTTTAATTGCTAAACTCTTTTTGACACAGAGCAATGGAGGTACATGTAGAATTCAACAGATCTAGGGACACAAAAAAAAATTGAAAATCGCAATTTTTGAACCTATAGTCAATTTTCATTTGTAGAAGTCCATCCGTTCCCTGCCCAGGAAGAAAAAGTATCAACATTGTTCATACCTTAAGACGTTTATTTACAGCCACTGCTTCTTCTACCTTTCTCTTCAGGACATTCTGCTGTTTAGTGTGCAGTCTTTCCATACGAGCTAACTCATTTTGACGACGTCGATCTTGCACTCGTAATTTTATCAACTCTTTCTCTCGTTGTTGTTTCCATGTTCGGAATCGCTCATTTTCTGATCGCATTTGACGTATCATTTTAACTTTTGCCTGTTTCATTCCCTGAAAGGTGAAAACACAATTTTCAATGCTCAGTGTAAAAAAAAAAAAAGAAAAAAAAAAAAGAAAAAAAAAAAACAGGAACATACACTCACACAAATACATAAAATCCCAATAAAGCCGAACTTAGAAATGGCAAAATGAAGAGCTACTATCACAGATTCCATATTACAGGGAATTCAGTACGCACAGTATTATCAAACAATGGAACATTTACTAAGGATAGTATTATATCATCAAAGATCTTTGACAAAGAATGTGATAAAAGGTAGGATTTTAGTATATTACACTATACAGGGTGAATCACGAAGTTCTCCCCCAGTTTATGGAGGTGATATCTGAGGTTATTTAGAATGTAAAATCTAAATAAATTAATGGGATTGCATTCATAATTACAGAGTTACGGTAATTTGAAAGCAGCAGAAAAAAATTTTTATTTCAGGATTAAACTAACAAAAAAAAAAAAAAAAAAAAAAATATGCAATTGGTTGTTTACGTATCAGTCTTTTTCATTTAGAGTGGAACGGTCCATAAGGGTGTGAACCGCATGTGTAGCATTTTGCAGCTTCACACGTTCGTTCCTAATTGTCGCTATGACATCTAGAATGTGTTGAAGCAACTCTTCATGTGTTTGTACCTTAACCTGATACACGATCTGGGAGGCCAAGTGATAGGGCCCCTGCGACCAACCCATCACTATGGGAATTGCTGATCCAAGTAAGCTTTTACTGTGCATAGAAGTGAGGAGTACATTGGAAATGTTGGAAGTACATTGGCAGGCATCTTCTTGCCAGAGGAACATCTTCAAGAAGCTGTGGTAACTGCTTTTGTAAAGAGTGAAGGTACATCTCATCAGTTAAGTGTCCAGGGAAAATGAACAGCCCCAGCAGGTGGTCATCCAGAATACCACACCACATACTGAGACTGAATCGGCATTGAAAATTAGATTCTAACATGACACAGGAATTATCATGTCCCCAAACATGCAAGTTATGCTTATTGTTGATTCCGTCCCACATAAACTGTGCCTCATCACTGAACATTATGAAGCAGTACTGCTGCCGATTCCCATTTAACAGTTACAGAACTGCAAATGCTGGACACTATTCTGGTTCTAAATGCTGTACTTATTGCAATTGAAAAGGATACAGTCTGTTCTCATAAAGAGTTTCCATGCCTTGGACTGTGAAACATTAAACCGGCTAGTTAGGCATCTTGGACTAGTACATGGACTGTGCTCTACTGCATCAAAAATGCTTTCATCTTCTCGCACGTCACGAGTTCTTTCGTATTAAATATGAACACTGGGAAGAGTACTAGTTTGTCGCAAAGTTTGATATGTTCCACTAAAGGTTTTGGAACTCAGAATCCTACAATCACGATGTCGGTGATATTCGACAGCAGCAGCTTTTGCATTACCATCGCACATGCCCAAAATAAACACTATATCAGCATACTTCTCAGAAGAAAACTTGTAAGGCATCGTGATGTAACTTCAGAATTAACAGCATAATAAATAGCGACTATCATAATGTGCACGTAGTTATGGCAACAAACATGACTAGCACTCCATTCACTATGACGCGTTTTGAAAATGTATTGTAACTCCCATTAATTTATTTACATGTTTTGTTCCAATAACCTCAGGAATCACCTCCATAAACCAGGGAGAACTTCGTGAATCACCCTATATAAAATATTTTATCGAATAAAACCTAAAATTAAGGAAAAAATCAGCCTCCATTTATAGTAACATAAAAAAAATATCTTTTGTTATCACAGATATGCAAAAACGAGTGAAGAACAATGCTATGCTTGAATAATTTCAAGGGAAAAATTGTTCCAGGGCCGGGTATCGATCCCGGGACCCTTCGCTTAGTGCACAAATGCTCCACCGACTGAGCTACCCAGGAACTATACACGAAACCGTCACAATTTTCCCCTTTATATCCACACAACTCAAATGGGCTGACAAGACGCCAGAAACCCAACTTTGAGTGCACACAACTCTGTGTGACTTAAATTGTGGCTTTCTGTTAACGTACCTACAGTAATGTATATATTATGCAAATCCGGCTTTCAGGTAGTATTGTGGAATTAGTAGTATCTGGCCTCTTTTCATCTTTCCCTTGGTTGGTCCAAGTTCCTCTTCCAGATATAGGGATTATCCAGTTTATAAAAATTATTACTTTTATTACCACAATTATTTTAATTTCGAACACTTCTAACTCGCTTATATTGCCCCCATATTGTTAAAACATTCAAAAAACCTCACATTCCACTTGCTCATATTTTTCTGCACGAATTCGCTTAATTTTTCCTGATGAAGAACCGGAAGCTGTAGCAGTGTCAATTTTATCTTTGTTTTTTATTATAGTCGGAGGAGTACACTTTGAAATTTGAAAATGTTTTACAATTTGAGTTTTTGTCATAGTACCATGAGACACTTCATTCAAAATTTTAACTTTAGTTTTAATTTTTTCCTTCTTCCACTCATATTGTTGCTCGTATTGAGGTGTTAACCTGAACACCGGCAGTAAGTAACTAATAGTTAAATCACTGTAGTGCTCAATGACAGCTCTCAAGATAGGACACACAGAAGACTTACGATACTACTCTGGTCCCAGTAAGAAATAATACAGCAATACATATTATGTGTGTGCTAATCGATATCTTGAAGGACATTTGAAGCCTTTACTACGAGAGCGAGCAAAGAGAATTCCCATGCAATAAACTGTAAAGGGTGTATATAAAAGTTGTCTTTTGTTCGTATTAAAGGAGAGGACAAAAATCTGGGAAATTTGTTCGATATTCGTATAAACAGAAAAGTTCGTATTAACCAAATAAAAATCCATTAAAACCACTGAATTAGAGCCGAAACTGGGAAAATTGTTTGTATTAAAGAGTTCGTCGTAACTGAGTTTGTATTAACGAGAGTTTACTGTATTGTGTTATACTAGAAAACAACTATAAATCAAAGAAAATACTGATCTCCAACTAGGCATATTTGACCACCAAAAACATGAAGAAATACGTAAAAAACCTGAACTTCACAAATTTAGTACAATACAACAACTCATCACTGTATAAACGAAACCTCAAAATAAGACCTTTGGGGAGGCCAAGATGTAGATGGGAGGATATTAAAATGGATTTGAGGGAGGTGGGATACGATGATAGAGGCTGGATTAATATTGCTCAAGATAGAGACCGATGGTGGGCTTATGTGAGGGCGGCAATGAACCTCCGGGTTCCTTAAAAGAAATAAGTACAACAAACAGACATTACAGATCCAAGTGGCACAAACACTTACAGAGAATAGAAAACTACTGTATTGCACTTCAAGCTTATCGATATACACCAACAGGAAAGAACAATGTAGGTACACAGAAGTAGTGCTGGAGAGAGCAGCTTTAAGTATTTTGTGAAGTCAGAACAGGCCAGTAGGCCTAAAACATGCACTGTATGGTGGTGGTGGTGGTGGTGGTGGTGATTTAGAAGAAGCTTAAATACTGAAGATTTCGAAATATAACCGTCTTTTGAAAGCTCTTAATATCTGCAAAAAAATATAATTTGATATTAGAAGATCCATGTTTATACTTAAGTAAAGATCTAGAAACACCCTGAAAATGTTAAGAAACATGTCCAATGCAAGCAAGCTTGACTGTCCAATGCTTCCTTATTATATTTTTAATAAATTCTAAAAAAGTGTTAGTTCAAAAGAAAATTTAAAATTACTCGCATTTTATTAAATTTCTCAAACATACCTGAATTTCACTGTTGAGCTGATTTATTTTTTCGTCGTTTCTCTCTTTCATTTTAATTATTTTTTCCTGTTCAGTTATTTTTTTGCTGAGTACAGATATCTTTTGTTCCAATTCCTGAAGTCGTTTCCGTCTCTGTTCAGATAGCCTAAATAAAACAGATTACATTAACAACATTTTACTACACATATACGAAAACCTCTCGCGCCTCCCCCTCCCACACGCACAGGAGAGAAGAGGCAGGTGGAGTGGGGAAAGAGGAGAGGGAGATTGGGGGAAAGAGAGAGAAAACAATTTATTAAAAAGTTAACACAATCAAAGTATACCCTGAATTATTAACAAGCCAACAGTGCTAGACTGCAAAACTGTGGGCCTGGGTTCAAATCCTGGTTGGGACAAGTTACCTGCTTGAGGTTTTCCCTCAACCCATTATGAGCAAATGCTGGGTAACTTTCGGCACTATACCCTGGACTCATTCACTGGCATTATCATCTTCATTTCATTCAGATGCTAGATAATCATCGCATTTGATAAAGCATCATAAAATAAACCAGTTAAAAAAAATAACAAGCCAACTAAGTACAGGTTCTTAAAAACTTTATAATCTACATTCTTTGCATGCAATGGCAATTTATTGAACACAGAAATAGCCATGCATTCAAACCACTGTTTGTATCTGGTCTGTCTTGGACTTGATAAGGTAATGCTCTTTTCTGGTTGAGTGATGATGCAGCTCAGATCTGCAATTATATAGGAATTGAAAACAGACTCACTTGCTAAAGTTTAGGTTGTACACTGGCTAAAAGAGGAACACAACACAGATATCGAATGTTAGTTGAGTGTTGGATAGCTGAAATTAGCTTATTTTAAATCGAATGGTGCAACTTTAATCTCTCAGTGACAATTGGAACTTGAGTTATTGACTATTTAAACTTCCACATAACATCAGTTAGCCAAGTGCTGACTGCACAGTCTGCTTGAGTCATGTTAATTAACACACCAGTTCAATGGCTTCACACACCAAACCTTATCAGTTCGAACCTGGACATGAAGAGATTGAAGATACATGTGTTACTGAACCAACACAGGATATTAATTTTAAGGGAAGAAAAATACACTTAATTGGTGTAAATGTGGAAAATGTAATATAATGCAATTTGATTGCAAGTGTCTTGTGTTGTGTTGAGAGTGAAACTGTGTGCAAAGTGAAAAACAATTACTGTTGCACAGAATCCAGTGTTTTATAAATTAATTTTAGATACGGATGTGTTAAACATGGTTGGTTGGTTGGTTGCTAATGCTCGACATATTCGAGCTCTTCTATTTGCCTTCGTGTTTCCCAGTATCGTAATAACAGATCTGTGGCTCTTAAATTTTTTACAGTTCTTGAGGTGTGTCATATCCATTACAGTATTATCTTCTTTACAAAATAAAAATATTTATTTTATACAGATAGGCAGCCAAAAAATCATGTTCCATATATAATCGAAAAAGAGCCACAGATTTCATTTGTGGATATTCTGGAATTAAGTTTTTATTCTTTAATAAAATATTCCTTCAAGAGCTGCGGCACCACAGATTATTAATAAAATATTCTATTGCTTATTTACACTCTCATGTATGAAGTTTTCATATATTTCTTGTTGAATGATTTTCTTAATTATTAGTTTTAAGGACTGAAACGATAAACATGGATTTTTAATTTGTTGGTACATTGAGATCTTTCTTGCTAAGGAATCTGCTATCTTATTACCAAGAATTTCAAAGTGTGAAGAAATCCATTGCAAAACTATTGTTTTGCGAAGAGATTGTGAGTGTTTGATAGTTTGGTGAATATGGCAATTCTTGTTGTTGTTGTTGTATAGGTGTTTGCATTAATGGCTTGTATAGCTGATTTAGAATCACTAAATATAACAGCTTTATTAAAGAGGTTAATGTGACAGGAACGTTTTAATGCAGAATTGACTGCCTCAAGTTCTCTATCAAAGTGAGATGAATTTTGACAGAGAGATATAAGAACAAAATAATTTACTGTATATTTCAGGACCAGTCATATTATTAAAGTTATTACCAATTTTAGAGCCATCGGTGTAGATGTGTACCCACTCAGTTTATGGAAATCGTATGTTGATAGTTTCTAGTGGAATTTGCTTCAAACAAATAGGGTTTTCATGCTGTTTTTAAATTTATTCTATCAAATTTATATTATAATGGATTTTTAATCAATTGATGGGATAAGACAGAAGACCAATGGTTGAGTTGTTTGGACTTTCTCCATTGCTAATTTAAAAAAATTGTAGCACTACGTTTTGAAGAGTGGATCTAACTTCGTCATCAGGTGAAAACCTACTGTGGGAATCATTACAAACAGTAGGTTTTCACCTGACGACGAAGAGAAATCCACTCTTCGAAATGCTGCACTACAATTTTTTTAAATTAGCAATGGAAAAAGTCCAAACAACTCAACCATTGAATTATTCACAGTTGCTCTCCCCCCTCCCCCTTCATTCAGATCAAGATAGAAGATGTAACTTTTTCATACTATTTTTGTCTAAAGGTAGGCTATATTGATTTTGTAGATATTTAACTTTCTGTATTAAAACCTTGTTGGGTCTCTGAGGTCCTAGAGGTATCTGCGTAGGTTCTCCAATAGTCTACGTTAGGTATACCTTTCAGTTTTTCATATAAAATTAAGCTATGTTGATTTCTGTCTGATTGTAATGGAGTGTTATCTGTAAAACCTTGCAAAACTGATATATGTGTGGATGAAACAGCACCTGTAATAATGCATAAAGCTTGATTTTGGACTTTCCAATTTTATCTAAATTTGATTTTTTTGCTGTAATAATTGTTTCACAACTATACTAGAGAAGTTGTTTAATCTGTGTTTTATATGTTGTATATAAGACTTGTCTAGGCCATCCCCATTTACTTCCAGTTATTCTTTTCAAGATGGAAATCCTTCTACTTGCCTTCTCCATTATTGTAGCTATAATGTTTCCAGGTTAATTTGCTATAAAAAGTTACACCTAAATATTTATAAGCTTGTGTTTGTGTAATGGGTTCATTATTCAATAGAAGTGAAGCCATTGATATTTGATGAACTAAGGAGAATATTTGGTAATTGGGAGAAATGCCATTTAAAGATTACATGCTGACCTACTATGGCATGTATCTTTTCATTGGCAAGAATGGTCAGTGGAAACTACTCAATCTTCCCAGCTAGGTCGAAACGACCCACAGACCAATGGTAGGTGCAGCCCTCCAATCATATTGGGAGTTGTGAATGAGTGAAGTAGCTGCCAAAACATAAAACTGATGCTCATTTCAAAACAGCTACAATAAATTGTTATTAGAAGAGAAAAATTCACTCTGGTGCCGGGAATCAAACCTGGGTCCTGGATTCAAGTGCTCTAACACTGAGCTACACCGAAGTTCAATCCACAGCACCAGAACAAATCCCTCTCCTCTAGTGTTTTTTCCCTTTGTAATCTTACTCCATGTTTGACATATATGTTGACATATTATATTAAGTCAACTGCCATTATACAAAAGGAGCACATTCAACTGGTGACTTGGTGGCTGGGATTCCACAATATATGCACTGTTGGACAAAGAATCTATGTAAAGATTAATATTTGGTCCTACAGAATTTATCTGTTATGGTAACAATTGTTATTAGAGGAGAAAAATTCGCTCTGGCACCAGGGACCATTGTTAAGAACATGTTCACAACAATGTCAATACAATTAATTAAATCAGTACAGTAGTCTAAACTTTACATGCAAACATAATTTTGTTGTAATAATATGAAGGTTTTTTTTTTAATGAAGACTATTTTTTTTCTCTAAACCAATACTAATAAATAAAATTCTGCCACCAACTTTTGGATCTGCGTCTGATATTAAATTATTTTAAAATATATAAAGAGACCTACCTCTTATCAGTGTTGTGTTGGAAATCGGGTGAACTTTCTATGACTCAGTTCCCCTGCAGATGGCTTAGGTACTGAAGTGATGGATGTTTCAGGGAATAGAGAGGTCTACAGGCTCCAAAAAAAAAAAAAAATGAATCCCGGATAGAAGCATTCTTATCACAGACCGATTGACTTGCCCTTCTAGATAATTTAATCATTACTTTGCCCACCACATTAAGTTTCAATGTTATGGTAGAGGCACTATATTTATTATTATTTTTTTTTTGCACCCAATAATTTGGAAAATTGCCAAACCTCACCAATTATGTTCTTCCTAATATTAACATTATGGTCCATAACTGCGAGTGTTGATCATAGAACCATGCATTTATATGGAAAAGTGATCCTTTTAGATGCGTATTACAGGCACAGACTCAAGTTTCCCAGTATGGACATAATGACTTGCATGTTCAAGATCCTTTAAAAATCTAGGATTAGTTATTACTTTTTCCAGTGACTCAGAATCATTTTTCTTATTTCACTTTCAGAAAGCTTTTCACGTGCGCAATTCATTATTTCGTTTCAATCACTTCATTTGTGGACATTTGTTACATGGTACAAAATTGAAGTGAATTTCTTTATTAAAACTTCACTGTTCTTGACACGTGTCTGCTGATCTCCATAAATGATTAATTATACTCTATTTCCATTCAAATGCTTGTGGGTATTTGAACTGTAACCCTTTAAGTTGTTTAGCAAGACTTCGATAAATGCCACACATTAAATTCATGGTCTATATTTGGATACTCAGTTTCCATAAGGCTTCGAAAACCCAGATTTTATCAGCAAGAAATAATTTTATGGGCAAATCTTAAGTTTTTAGTAAATTGTGCAGCAGCATTTGGCAAGCTTGTTTTTTCCAGTTCTTCTTTCACCACACCCTTTTTAAAGAACATTAATTCTATTATAATTCCTGTACTCAAATCCATTATCGTATAAGTTACATACTTTATGTTGAAACCTGGTGAGTCAAACTGTCCATCACCACAAACCCAAATATTCTCGCTAGAATGGAGTTTATAAAAGTCTGTCATTGTTCTAGCCACACTTCATTAATAAGCAGAGTGAAGAACTATTTAATATTACCATCGAAAATAGACCTAGAAAATATAGAGTTTCAGAATATTACAAAACTCACAAAATACACTGAACTGCATTCCAAATAACATTAATGCCGATCTAATTAACACATTAACTCTTGGATGTTGGCCTTACATTTCCTGTGAATGCCACTGTACATTATGACCCTCTTCACAAACAGCTGTAACACACAATATTGCTCCTTTAGTGTAATGAATCACTCTTACGACAGACGATGCACAACGCAAACAAAATTTAAATAGTTTCTCCAAACAACGCCATAAAATTAGAAACCATATATAAGTTTCATTGTTTCTGTCTTCACTATTGTTTTCCTCAAAGTCACTATTGAAACTTTCACTTGGGTCATAACTTCGATCACTATTATTATCAGTAGTTTCGTCAATACATAATTTTCTAAATATTTCAGTTCCCATTTCGCACTGAATTTTTTTAACCACATTAAATGATTCTTTAAAGGGCACGGATCTTGGGATGAAATTTCATCATTAATTATCACGTCACTAGTAAGAATACATGGGGTTTGAAGAAGTATGGAAACAATAATCTTCCTCTCTTTTGTTTCATATCGTAAATTTCGTGGTTTCTTATCTTGTACTTTCAATATATTCACATCTCTTACGGTTGGTATTAATGCAGATTTAAGGGTAGGTCCTTTTCTGTTATTGGGCATAAATTTATACTTCATAACCTCAGATTCATCGTAATCAGGAATTAAAAAATTGTTAGAGCAGGTAACAGCATTAGATGTAAGGATGAAGTGTTTTCTCTTACAAAACTACACCCATGCCAACTGCTGCTTCAAATGAGCAGTTTCTTTTAAGAAATGGGTAGAATTTTCTCTCCTTTCTGTCCTTGCCTGTATATCCAGAAGTGTTGGAACATTCATAAAACGAACATTGAGACATTTAGTTAATGACTGAATTGCACGGAATGAGGAAGAAACTGACTGTGACATGTGGTCTACTGCTGTAGCTACAGATGCAACTACTTGGCTAAGTAATGTCATACTATTTCTAAGAATCGTTCTCCTGGAAAAATGGTGGCAAGTCAAAACAACTGCAATGTTGCTTTGAAGGACGAGTACATTCATTTGCTAAAGAATTATGTGTTGTGTTCCTCTTTAAACAAAGTTAAGTAATGGCAGAATGAACACAATTATTCAATTTAACAGGTAAGATGCAAAAGATTTAGAATCTGCATCTATACTAATTGTGAATAAAACTTACTTGGTTGTGTTGTGGTTTTGTGCAGTCTGAAGTGCTTGCATTAATTCATCCTTTTCTTTCTGTAGAACTAAAATTTGCTCTTGCAGTTCTTTCAAATTACCTTCATGATCACCACGAATGGAAGACATATGATTTATGTTGGCCATCAGTTTAGATGCCAGCTCCTCTTTCAATGCCAACTTCTGATTTAATTCCTAAAGAATATTTATTATTGATAAGTGTCTATTTAACAAATGAAGCTCTGCAAATTCTTCGATTAGAAAAACTGTAAGTCTGAACACAAAAAGAAAACAGGAGATGGGAGAAGAGTTTGAGGCAGAAGAAATCAGATTATAAACGATAAGATATATGGATCATATGTGAAGACTAAGAGGAAGGCAGAAAATAGGAAAGAATGAATTAGAATCTGCCCTCAAAGATAAAAAATATTAAATGAAAATCATCCAATTCATAAGTCAAATTGGCTATCAATAGTCAGACAACATAAAAGTGAGAGAAGGGGGAAAGGAGATAAGAAGGCAGAAAGAAAACAAAATAGATGGTTGTAAGTGAATTAATCATTCTACACTATCAAATACCTGAAGTTCTTTAGTACGTTCGACTTGGCGTAAAGTGTGTGTTTGGTGATGTTCATCAATATCTTCATGAGCTGGAGGAACATTTTCATATGAATCATCATTGTTCTCCATTTCTTCCTGCTGTGGTGCAACAGCACTCGACAGCTCATGGTTTAAAATTTCATCACTACTGCGTTTCTGCTCAGCCTGAAAGTTTACAAGTCATTCACATGTTTAAACATGTTAAATCCAACATCGTTAGTGATTCATATAATTGGCACATTACGTTCAATTAACTCTCCACATAAATGTGTGAACTTCTCAATTTTATTTGTTATTCAAACTTACTGGCTTTTACTGGTCAATATTCTCCACTGTGGAGATGGTAACAAGACATTTAAGCTTCCTAATTTAATTGAGAACAATATATTTTTCTTAAACACAAAGTTTGATCATACTGAACCTTATGAAGAGTGACCAGATTTTGGGTTACATTAAATTATTTCGAAATATTTATAATTTTATAAGTGTTTAAAATACCACGCAGGATTTTTAAATTTGTTTTAGAGAAAGAAAGGATTGCAGTTTGTTAAAAATAATATGTTAGAGTATTACATCTACAAACAAATCTTTAACGGGAGGAGAGATTGCTGTGAATTAAGTGTCATGTAATATTTTTAAAGATTTTTAACCATTAAATTTGGTTAATGAAGAAGATACACCACTCCTACTGTATAAATTATGTGTACTTAAAACCATCATATTGTACACTCAGAACTATACAGTCGTAACTCCCGAAAATTGAATTTTGAGATAAGTGTATATTAAAAACTACCATTTCATCTTCTATCGAACAGACGAAGTGTCATAACAGTAATCCATGCTATGTCACTGTTATGACACAAACAACAGTTTTTAGTTTTCGTGAATTTGTAAGATACATACTGATAAACTGTTGTAACTCCATTATGACAGTCTTCCTGTTGAACATTTATAACGTTGACTGTAGTAACTTGAGATACGACAGTTTTTCTGTTAGCATTAAAAACATATTCACTATAGGTACAGTTGACTTACAGCTATCCGATTTCACTCTTGTATTCATTTGCTCACCAAAAAGTTGTTTGTGTTTGTTTACGATTGTGAATTCAGTGAAATAGATAGAGCAATGTCAGTCGAGATTATAAACGTGTATTTCTAAGCAGGGGATCGTTAATACTACACATTTCTTCCAGTTAATGTTGCATTAGTATAACAGAAAAGGCGGAAGAATGGAATGTTTCAACCTTTAACTCAAACCAGCATTGGATGAATATTGATATAGAAAACTTGCCATCACAAAGAACCTTTGGGAACTGGATGATACAGCTCAACACAGTGCACACTGCTTATAAATACCATAAAAGAAATTGATCCAACTCACAGAAGTTCCCACATACTTCAGGATATTGTATTTTACAGTGATATTGTTTGGCACAGAACAAGAACAAATTCCTGGCAATAATGTATCTTTATGTAGTAGATACCAATCAGAATCTACAATTCATCACACAAGCATATTTAACAAATTGTAGGATCTACACAAGATGTTGATTATTCTATGCATTCCTGTATAGAAGAACAAAAGAGAGCTTTAAAGAGTGGTCTAGTGTATGTATCTACACAGTGGAGTGGAATCATACAATGTGCCAAGTAAACAGGAACACTGTATCTGGTGAGAGAGATGAACTACAATGAATTTCATGATTTCAGAAAATTAGAGAAAATGAGTAGCAACTATACAGTGAATGATAAGGGTGAATCAGTCACATGGAATGAAATTACCTGAGGAATTCAGTTCATTGGTATTAGGTGCCATCAAAGGGGAAGAACGTCAACTGGAACCCTCACATTTACTGCTGCCTACACAATCAAACCCTGTACGAGTATATGGGTTGAAAAGAAGAAAGACCTTACATAATTATGTAATGGAAATGTAATACAGATAGAATGTACCATGATTTTTATAAACCACTGCAAAGCTTGAGTAAAGGATGTAACATTTCCAATGAGAAAAGTTATTCAGTTGAGGACGAGCAGTGTGAGCTTTGATGAAAAATGTAGCTACATTTTGTTTCTTTGTTCTTTAGTCAGCAATCTGAAGAGTGGTTTGAACCTCGTAAGTCATACTAATAAGGCATCACTCATGAGTCAACTAAGCCAGGAAATAATGGAGTAGTATAGCCAGTTCCTTTCCCCTCATTGCATACATCGCCGACTAGCTACGTAGATGCTAGCTTCAGATGTATACAATTGTTCTTCCTCTGACACATACATGTACTGCCTGATAATAAATGTAACATATCAGCCAGAATCTCAATCAGAGGTATCATTAAGTAGGCTCTTGTTCAACGTAATTATAATTAAGTGTACCAATTTCTTTGTATTCTATTCGTTGATCTAAGTTCTTTTTTGATACGGCACAGTCAATGAATCTTTCATGATACCAATACTATTAATTCGTTTTATTTGATATTGTTTATTACTATATTCAAGCTTAAAATATCTAAATTGTAACTAGTGTCACTATAATAACACTTCCTTATAACCCTAATGTGTCTCCACTTGGTTCTGTGCATTTGCTACAGTATTGAATGACTGAAGTAATTCATTTCCAGAACATACCAACAGATAAACTGTCGTAACTATAGTTAATTGTTTATTGCATGCTTATTTATTTACATTAAAGCTTAACATTTCCACCTTTAGATGCCCCATTGACATATATATCTGTGTACAAAAAATCTGATGTTTATCTTAAAACTCTGAATTTTGAAGTGTGTTTCAAATCTTTAAACTTGATTTTCTCAAAACAGTGTTTTGGGAGTTACGACAGTATAGTTCTGAGGATACGATATCTCAGTATCTTTAAGTCACAGTGAAAAATTCCTCAAAATCTGCAATATATTCCTTCTGTTTAATCTCATTTTTAAACATTTTTGAAGACGTATGTTCAGTTAATAGTAATTTATTTCCAAAATTTGGGATGAAAATTGTGCAATCATTATGCATTTCTCTGGTATTTTCCTGAAATCAATACTTTTTTAATGATTCTTATGTTACAAATATATATACAGTAGAACCTCGATTATCCGTCACCCTATTAACTGATTGGCAGATTATCCGACTGTCTATTTCTCGCTCTTTTTTTCCTTCAGAAATAAATAACATAAGAAGTACTGTTTTGTACATCATATTATTGGGATTCTGCATATGTTTTTGCTAAAGAGTGTAATTACAAGCCCTTATCGTTACACAGCATTGTCTTACTGTTCGAATTTGCCCTTCTATAATATAACTTGTATATAAAATGTCTTCCACAGGTGTTAACAGAAAACGTGTTGTGCTAAGTATCAAAAAAATGGAAATAATTGAATGGTTTGAGAAAGAGAAACTGTGGCTCATCTCGCATCAGAGTACGAGATTGGAGTTACAACTACACGAATTAATAAAAAAACAAGGATAAAGTGTAAAAATGTATGTAAATCTACAACATGAGACCTCCTTTATTCCTATCTTTCCTGAGACAGTCATTACAAAGGGCTTCCTTGCCTCTTAAAAACCCGCCGTTGACAACCAGACTTAATTTAGTGAACTTCTGATCCACTACATAGCAAGTTAAATACAAGATCATGGAGGAAATTACAAAATATTTCATGGTACGGATTATCAGATTTTTTCGATTAACCGTTCAGTTCATCCTCTTCCTTAGAATGGATAATAGAGGTTCTACTATATATATTTTTTTTAAGTTTCAGAAAACGAGTGACAAAGAGTAAATGAGATGGAACAGTGAAGTAACATACAGTATGCTGAAGTTGAAGAACATTATTAGAGATAACTAAAGAAGAAAGTGCATTCTATATAAACAAAAAGATAATAAATAGGAAAACGTCATTTTGTGATCCATAAAGGAATATCTCCTCACTTAAAGGACTTATTACCCGATTGTTTTTCAAATCCGTTATTTAACAATGCTGTATCAACTAAGGCGTTATCTAACATTGGTAAGACTGGTGACAGTAAAATAGCATTTGGCAAAATGAGTCTGAGAATTTTTAGTAGGATTACCAGACATTCGCCGTATTGTTGGGAAAACCTTGGAGAAAACAGAATCAGATAATTGAGTTAAGTGGATTCAAACCCACGCCCAAGAGCAACCTCAGACCAAAAGTTCCATTCAAATCAGGGCTATATAGGTCGCTTATTACTCGAGTGTTGTAATTAACTCTCGTCATAAATAAATAAATGAACATATGAATGAGTAACTGGACAGATGAACAAACACAATGAAATTAAGAATTTGTATCTTAAAAGTTTCAAATACAGTAGAACCTCAATAATCTGATTGAACTACCGAATATACATATTAAACTGAAAAGCAAAGGAAACGAGAGAATACTGGAAAAGAAGATTCAATGAAGCTCTCTTCTCTACCCACAGGGGTGTATAAATAAAAGAGGATGTTACGCAGAATAAGAAAGACAATGATTTCTACCATCTTTTTATATTTATAGTAGTGTACAGAAGAGGAGTCAAGACTGTCCTGCGACATTTATTATGTGCTGTGGCTATATCACCAATGGGTATGAAGGGAGAAAATAGATTTCAGTCTGAGATGAACTTCCGTGTTAATAGATTCGTATAATATGAACATCATGAAACAAACTCTCTTTCTGATAGCTCATTGTTTCCCCTCTAGCACAGCTCACATGCCAGGTCTCGCCTTCTCATCTGTACAATGTGTTTTCCAAGTCTGAGTAGAGTTGATAATCTGAACTACCCCTGGTTCCAATCAGTTCGGATTTATCGAGGTTCTACTGTAATCAATTATGATTTTTTTTAGGTTACTCTCAAAATAGTCTTTTCAAGTCCTAGAATATGGTCGTTTTTGTTTACCAAAAAGTGAAACGTAAAAGAAAATCTTAATGTCAAGGTCAACAACACAAATATAATTATATTTCCTAATAATATGCTTTCGGAATGACATGATGCTTCAAAAAAGTCTGTCACTGCTGGGAGTAAAACCACAATATACATATGTAAACAGTAGGGACACTCTGGGGGGTTTTCTTCATATTGGATATGTGTAAGCAAACATTTAGCAAACTTAGTAGCAGGTAACTACAGCTTGGACGGTGTTATAATCTGCAAACTTTAAAATAAATATGGCTATTTTAAGTATGAGGGTGGCAAAAGAACCATCTGGTTCTGAAGTGAATTGTTCTAACAACAAGGAATGCAATCTCGAATTAAGTTTCTTTATATTTCCAAGTGAACTAGATAGGCAAGCATGAAATACTTTATGAGATATGTCTGATTTCGTTTCTACAGAAGCTTTCATAATTAGGATTCTAATAGTTACCAAATGACTCTTATAACGAGAACATTTTGTGTCTTCTCATGTCATTAGATTCATTAACATGTGACCAAATGTATGTTTATTATGAAAAAAAAAAAAAAAAAAAAATTAAATAAAAGATTTATTTAATGACGCTCGCAACTGCAGAGGTTATATAAGCATCGCCGGTGTGCCAGAATTTTGTCACACAAGAGTTATTTTATATGCCAGTAAATCTACTGACATTAGCCTGTCGCATTTAAATACATAGGCCAGCACTATACCAACTACGCTACACACACCGCCGTTTATTATAAATTACAATACTTTGTTTTGGACCTACTATCCTGTCAGCTGTTGGTTAATCATGGTTAAGGCACAGTACGGTTTGCAAGCTGGCAATGGGTCTGTGAGCTGCTAGCTTTGGAGATCATGCCTGAGGATGGAGAGTTATAAGGTAAGCTTAGCTGAAAGAATTTTATGCTCAACCATGCTGAAATATAGTAATTATTAGACATCGGATTTTTAGGCACTAAAAATTGCAGTTTTAGGCGCCTAAAATAAGCTCAAAATTTGTAAAATTAGGCTCTATTTTAATGAAAATAGGCATTTTAGGCACATCAAGGTATCATACTTATTTCTTTCACTGAAATTTTTAGTTATACACTAAAATACGCACAAAAAAGTATGTTTAAACATTAAAAAAGAATACTATATTATATTTATAAACAGAGCTGCACAAATTTAATATATTGAAACTAATGAAATAATGATTATTGATATCAAGATTACTCATTTTAAGTTATTGAAATTCAGTTCCATGCTCAGACTTTATTATAATTATCTGCACAGTACACCACCAGAATTTTTTTCTAAATTCTCCACAGTTAACCTTTGCCTTTTGTCACTGAGAATCATTTTGAAAGCAGAAAAACTTCTTACAACCGAAACTGATGTGAGAGGCGCAAGTTTTTAATTAGGTACAATAGAAACATCAATACTTACTGGAACATTTACACTTTCCCCCGATATCACTCTTGATACTTTTTCCAACAATGAAAATCCTACATTCTTATTTAATACGTTGTCCCACTTATTTTTAACTTTTTTTCCCAGTTTCGCCCAAAGCCGAATGTATTGTGACAGCGACGTGAGATTCGAACTCACGACCCACGTCCTGCAAAAGAGAAGATCGCGCGGAGCACTTTGGGATGGCGCGCGGTGAAGAGGGGAAAGGGCCAACGCGGCGAGAGAGTGGAGAGAGAGTGCGCGTCCGCATCTGCGTCAGCATCCGAAGGCCTGAGTTCGAGTGCAGTGAACTGTCTCTGGAGGTCTGTGGTTCGAGATACTGTGAACTCGAGTGACTGAGCTAGAAGAACTGTGAACTGAGAACTGATAGTTCTGATTTGTAAATAGTGCTTTGTAAATATTAGTTAAGATTAGCAGTTCATTGTTGTTCGTACTAGTCCAAGTAAATTGTCATTGTCGTCGGTGGAGTGCTATAACGAATACTGTGTTAAGTGAAAATCCAATTGTTGACGAGAGCGTTTAAGGTGAATTGTAGAAAGGAATTATTGTTGTGGCGAATAAATTACATTGTTGTTACTAATAAAATTCACATTGGTGTCAGAATCGGGACATTATCGACAATGGAGAACCTACAGCAGAGCCTGCAAGCCATCTCGGAAATGAAAGCAGAAATGAAAAAGGACATAAGCGACGTAAAAGCAGAAATGAAGAACGATATCACTGAGGTTAAGAACGATATAAGTGAAGTGAAAACGGAGATGAAAAGTGACATAAGTGAAGTGAAAGGCGACATAAGTGAAGTGAAAGGCGACATAAGCGGAGTGAAAGGCGACATAAGCGGAGTGAAAGATGACGTCACTACGCAAATTGAAAGCGTTTCGGCCCACGTAGATGGAATTGTCGCCATCGTGAAAGACGAACTTAAGGCAGATTTGGATAAACTAAACCAGAATTTTACAACTATAAATGAGACAGTAGCCGAGTTGAGACAGGAGGTAGACCATTTCGACGGCAAAATCCGCGATCTCGAACGTCGTCAAGAGGAAACGTGTGTGCTGATGGACCAACATGCTGTAGAAAACAAGCACATCGTCGCGTTGGTGGATCGCCAGGCTAGAGAACATAAACAGATAGTTGCCGAGGAGGTTCGACGTGCCATGCAAGAAGCGGCCACAGAGTTGAGGACTCCATATAGTGGACCTGGGGAACCATCGCCTTTAGCCAGACATTAGAACGTCAAGACGCCGAAGTTCGACGGTACGACGTCTTGGGCGATATTCCGTCGCCAGTTCGAGGCCATCGCAGAGCACAATGGGTGGACGCCGGCAGAGAAAACTACTCAGCTGCTGGCCGTGCTTCAGGGACAGGCATCGGAGATTCTTCACAGCGTTCCAGAAGATGGGACAGCCGCTGAGATAATGGCGGCCCTGGAGGGACATTATGGTGACCATCAACTTGCGGCAGCATTCAGGACCCAACTGAAAACGAGGGTCCAACAGTCAGGCGAGTCCCTGCAAGAATTCGCGATGGCGGTGGAACAACTTGCCCATAAGGCCCTCAGGGGCCTACCACCTAACTTCATCGCTGGAGAGGCGGCCTACACCTTCGGCAGCGGAGTTCGAGACCCCGAAATCAAACAACAGCTACTCCTGGCAGAGCATCGTACCATCAATGCAGCTCTGGCGGCGGCCCTCAGGATGGAGGCAGCCAAGTCGGCGGCAGGAGTCTCAGCACAGCACTGGATCAGGAGCGTCAAGGCGACGGATGCTGGGGGGCGCCAACCGAAGCCACCCGAGCGGCAGTCAACGGAGCGGCGGAGACGACGGGCGCCCACCTGCTGGTCCTGCGGGAGACCGGGACACCTAAGGAGGGACTGCGACCGCTCCGGCCACTGGCAGGAGAGAGAGGTGGCTGACACCGAGAGAAACCAACAGTCGCATGAGCAACGGAGACGACGGGTGCCCACCTGCTGGTCCTGCGGTGAACCTGGGCACCTGCGGAGGAGTTGCGACCGACCTGGCAACAGTCGAGAGAGAGAGGGGGCCGATGCTAAGAGGAGCACGTCGGCGCCATCATCACCGTCCCCTCGACTCGTCCTGAAACCGGTCGACAGAAGGTGCGACGATGGGCTGATTGCTGAAGGACGGATAAGAGGCCGTCCATGCAGAGTACTGGTGGACACCGGGGCGATGCTCACTATCGCCAGACCAGACGTCGTGCGTGGCCTACCTGGGAGGACGCCGCTGCGCCAATACGAGCTACGGACTGCTTCAGGCGAGAGCTTGCCCATCCAGAGAGAGGTCTTCCTGGACCGGGAAGAGGAAACTGGAGATGTGGGTGTTCGTCGCCAACATCACCGAGGACGTCGTCCTGGGACTCGACGCCATGCGGTTACTCGATGCGACGGTGGACGTCCGGCGCCGTATACTCCGTCTTGGTCGGGATGAAGTGTTCCTGATGGACGCCGAAGACCAACCCGTGGCCGGCGAGCTCTCCTTGGAGGGCCAAGTGGAAAAGCAAGACGGCGCCCACGCAGTACAAGTATCACTGCCCAGCCAAGCCAAGGATGGGGTGGCGCCACCATAAGGAGGGAGCAGCCGGAGGACCCCAAACGTTGGACCGATTAGCAGCCTACCAAGGGACTGCCCGAGACGAGCAGTCCTAAGGAGGGAGCAATGTGACAGCGACGTGAGATTCTAACTCACGACCAGCGTCCCGCAAGAGAGAAGATCGCGCGGAGCACTTTGGGATGGCGCGCGGCGAAGAGGGGAAAGGGCCAACGCGGCGAGAGAGTGCGCGCGCATCTGGTGCTGGTAGAGAGGAGAGGGCTCTGGATTTTTCTGGAGTGCCATCTCTAGAGACGCGTGGAACTTTCGAGGCTACGTCGCTGTAGTTATAAATTAAGGACGCGAAGGAACGACAGCAGCGTTTTCAGTTGATTAGTCAGCCAGTCAGTGAGAAAGCCAGAGCAAGCGAGCCAGTCTTGTGTACCGGAGTTCGACTCGAGTGTGCGTCCGCATCTGCGTCAGCATCCGAAGGCCTGAGTTCGAGTGCAGTGGACCGCAGTTGGAGGGACCTGAGTTCGAGTACAGTGAACTGTCTCTGGAGGTCTGTGGTTCGAGATACTGTGAACTCGAGTGACTGAGCTAGAAGAACTGTGAACTGAGAACTGATAGTTCTGATTTGTAAATAGTGCCTTGTAAATATCAGTTAAGATTAACAGTTCATTGTTGTTCGTACTAGTCCAAGTAAATTGTCATTGTCGTCGGTGGAGTGCTATAACGAATACTGTGTTAAGTGAAAATCCAATTGTTGACGAGAGCGTTTAAGGCGAATTGTAGAAAGGAATTATTGTTGTGGCGAATAAATTACATTGTTGTTACTAATAAAATTCACAGTATGTTCACTTGAGCTTCCATTACTATTGCTATTTGGCTACAAAGAGATTGTTTTTCACGTTCTAATTGTTCAATGCTTGCAGGTATGAAAGAAAAGTTTGATGTTATGTAGGCAATATCGTTTTTCACTCGTGAGTCATTCAGACAATCTTTCACTGCTTTCACACACGCTGCACTATCAGTTTCAGGTAATTTATCAATAACTGTGACCACTTCTTTAAAATACTTAGAATAATACACCACTGACTGAATCCAGGTTCCCCATCGTGTAACAACCGGCTGAGGTGGGAGTGGGATATCTGGAAAGTTCTCTCTGAATATTGAAATCCTGGATGGGGCTTTACAAAAACTTTTTTTTTTTGTTAGAAATAAACGAGTTGACAAGAGGAAATTCATTCCGGATTGTTTCAGAAACCCTGTGAAGGCCATGTGCTAGACAGGTTACATGCATGAGGTTAGGATAAAATGTTTTAAGAAGTGGAGCTGCAGCAACCATGTATGAGGCAGCATCAGTACAAAACAACAGAACTTTAGAATCGTCTATATTACCTGAGTATAAAGACTGTAGGCCTTTATTTACAAAATAAGCAATGGCTTGGCTATTCACTTTCGAAAGTTCCTTAACACATACGAGGTGTGGAATCGAAGGTCCATCAGGACTAAGTTTTCCTACTACCATATTTGCTATATACCTATTCATAGGATCTGAGGTTTCATCCACAGAGACCCATATGTAAGAATCACCTATATCCTCCCGAATGGAAGCTAAAGTTTCATTGTATATTCTGTCTAAGTAATTTTTTCTTAGGGTCGACTCAGATGGGATATTTTGTTTGCAGTATTTTTGTAAAAACTGTCTTAAAACCGGATTTTCAATTGCATTCCAGGGAATGTTAGCAGCAACAAACGCTCTGCTTAAATCAGCATAGAAATTGCTGCTGAGATTGGATGAAGTAGGCTGTGTTAGTAAAGTTTGTTGCAGTTGATTTTTCTGCTGAGCTTTAGCCTTATGAGCCGCTCCTTGCACATGCTGCTTTAGGTGGCACTTCTTTTCTTGCGAAATCTAAAAATGTAAAGTAAACTGAATTAAAATAAAATCCTAATTGTTGTATTGCCGTATTTCTATCACAAAGTTAGTGGGTTCGAACAATCAAAATTTTAATGACCTGCAAATACTTTAACTATCAGAATTTAAAAGGTTAAAGTGTAGTGGTCTTAAAAAGAATTATACCTCAGGATAGCTCAGTCAATGTATAAATATTATAGGCCTACTCATTAAAATTAATAGAATTTATATATTTCAACTATTGTTACATACCTGTTTGCTAGAAATCTTGCAGAATATTATTTTTCCATCATAAGTGAATTCTGAATATTCTGTTAGCCATTGCCCGGATCAATGTAGATTTTGCACTTATATTTTTCGGCATTATCGCGTTAAACTTCACTGGAAAACGTCCTACCGCTCAAAACTTCTCAACACAAATAAGGTGAGGGAAAGAGCAACTGTTAACGAGCATTCAAATGAACCGTTGTTATTGAGATTCAATTGGACAAAAATTCAAAGTTCCACTTATTGTTGCATTTCCTGGTAGTGTTAACACTAGGAGGGCCATTCTTTTAAATATTTTGTAACGGTTTACCCTACTAATTCGCAGTTTTACGACTTTTCATAAATATTTCAAAAAACACTCTTTCTCCAAAAAATGTGATTTTATGACACTCTGAAGGGCAGTACAGCTAATCGGTTTCAGACCGAAAACAGTCATTTTTATAGTATAGTATATCTCTGAATCGGTAGCAGCACATGTTGTGATTGTTGCCTGCTTCAAAACTAAGGTTGGTTCTTTGTCGGCATTTATGCCTCCAAACATGTTAAATTCGGTGAAATCTATTGCGAGTGTCGTGAGATTCAAAACATTTTGTTTCCTTTATCATTGGTTTCATGGCCGGTGTGAAGCAAACTTTCCACTTTTTAAATGCCTTAAATTTCGCAGTGAATGCATGTATAAATTATAAAAAGTAAGAGTAAAATGCGAAACTTTAGTGAGTTAGGCATTTTTAGGCGAATATTAACAAATTAGGCTCTAATAACCGTTTTAGGGCATTTTAGGGCACTATAAAACTCTTTGAATACCTTTCAATTTCCATGAAACACAAATATTAATAATTATTTTTACTTTTCTCCTAAAGAAACAAAATAGGCATTTGCCCTAGAATCCGATGCCTGTAATTATACACCTGGTAGTAGCCCTTTAATGCACCTCATTAAAGTACACCTATTTATTATAATTCAGTTGTTTAGCCAATAAAAAATCGCCTATGTACTGATTGTACCATTATAGAACCGCAAGTATCAATTATTCTCGGATATGCACTCGAAAGACAATTAGCGAAAAATCACGGAGGCTGGAAATCCAATACTGTTGCAGAAGGTTATGTTCTGTTACTATAATAATTAGCGTTAATTGTAAATAATATTCAAATAAATTCAATTTGTCATCTCGTTTTTCAATTCTAAATCAATTTCCAGGTTATATCAAGCCTAATCTTCATGTTATTCTCTAGATTATATCAAGGTCAATGACATTCGTGTTTTGGAAAAAATCAATACTTTCGCGTCTGCGCACATCTCACAATTCAGGTCAGTTCCACTCCTCACTTACATAACAATAACATGAATACTTCTGAATAATTTCAAGTTAGAAATATGGTCGAGCATAAAAAGTTGTATGAAACTTGCCTATAATGGTAATTAAGACGCTCGTATGAAAATTATGAAACTCGCACTCGTTTCATAAACAAACATACTCGCGTCTTAATTACTACCATTATAGGCTCGTTGCATAATGTATTATTATATTATGACAAATCTTTCAGCAGAAATATAAAAATTTTCTTATTCTAAACATTGGCCATTACCAGTAGAAACAGATAAACTATATTTTTCTTTCAGTATCGTCTTGCAATGCCAATGGTCAATTCTTTCCTCATGCTTTAAACATAATTTAAAAATATTTCTTGAAAAGAAAAAAAAAAAAAAAATAGGGGGAGGCTTCAGCCTTGTGAGCCTACCCTGCATACGCCACTGATGTTGGGGTAAAAAGACCATCTGGTAACTGCAGATACTAATCAACACTGCAATACAGGAGACTGAAAATTTGCAGTATATTGTAGTTTTTGTTCCATACCGACATTCCTTACTGAATAATAAAATCATAGTCATTCGTCTAACTCTAAATATTCTCTTTCAACATATGTTATCACATTTAAATGAAAGTGTAGACTGGTGTAGATGGAGTGAAGAAAATCAATCTGGTAGTCAAAGTGTGAATCAAATTCTTTTTATATATTTTAATTACTGATAAAAATACTGTTCATGACTTGCAATGTTGGCTGACTCATAACGTGGTCACGCTCGACTTGAAGAAATGAGAATAGTTATGTACTGCATTAATAACATATATAATACAGAAACTATAAATTATGCAGTTGAAGGGGATAAATATCGTTCCTGATACAGACAAATTAATATAGGGTGACAACAGACTAACCACAGCGCTTCCATTAGAGCTTAGAGCATATCATACTTTCACAACCACTGTCCAATAATGAGAGACGTGACAGAGAGATAGGCTATTTTACACTTTAAGATTGACCTGAAATATGCTAATACAATATGAAGACAACAATGCTATATTACACTATATAGAGTAAAGTGTACTTCACAGGAGCAGAACTTTACTCAAGAGTTTAATGACAAATGACTTAATTCCAATATGACTGGTAGGAGCACTTGATTTATGCGCACTTTGAAATGTTTGTTGCCAAACTATACCTTTTCAGCAGGGGGCATGAGATTCTCCAGGGAGGGAGGACGATTCCTGGCATCCTCCCCATCACTTCGCACCCTGCTAGTAGTGGATGCAAGGTAAGCAAATTAATTTTGATAAAATCTATCCTCTCATTAGCCGCCTCTAAAATACTAATATCTATACACGACGGTCATTTCAAAAGTCATGGCAACTATGTTATATCTTCAAAACAGGTGGCAACATGGTTAGTCCGGTATATATGTTTGAAAATTTGTGTTACACTCTACAGAATGCCACTGCCAGATAGCATATGGTGCATTGGTGGCTAGTTATCGCACACGCAAACGTTAGTATTCTGGCAATCGTGCTCCAAGATGGATGTTAAGTAAAGTTGAGCAGCGGTCACACGTGAAAATTGTAGTTCTTTGTGACAAAAATGCTCGTCAGTGAAGCATTGGGTGACAGTGCATTGCCATATCGAAGTGTTACATATTGCGTGGAAGCCTTAAAACGTGGATCCATAGTAATTGTTAACTTTCCGTGCAGTGAACATCCTGTGTCTGCTCAAATAGTGGTGCGAGTAACTGCAATTGAACAGAGCTTAAAGCATCGTCTCCACTATTAAACATTTAACAACAACATGTTAAATATAACATGCTGAATTTAACATGTACAGTATATGGACATTTCAAGTCTCAATTGACTTAACATGTTAACTGAGTACGTTGAATTTAAAACTTTTAACATGTTGGCGTGTTTTCCAGCAGCAATGGAAAACATGTCAAGTCAATTCACTTGCTCATGCAATGTCGGTAAAATTCGGCAAGGTTTGTACAGTTTCTATAGCAACTAACTTTCGATTTTGTGGTGCGTAATTAGGAGCACCTCTTGATAATTTTTATATGATCCTTGGTGTTGGCTGTAAGTTGTTCGAAGTAGTGGAGTGGACAAAAGAAAATACCGTTAAAATAAAATTGATTAATGCACTGATTGAAAAGGCTTGTTTGTGGGATGTGGCTGCAAAATAATACAGAGACAAACCAAAGAAAGCCGATTGTTTTAGAGAACTGAAATTATTATTTTTTTATTTTTTATTTTATTGGGTTATTTTACGACGCTTTATCAATATCTAGGTTATTTAGCGTCTGAATGATATGAAGGTGATAATGCCGGTGAAATGAGTCCGGGGTCCAGCACCGAAAGTTACCCAGCATTTTGCTCATATTGGGTTGAGGGAAAACCCCGGAAAAAAACCTCAACCAGGTAACTTGCCCCGACCGGGATTCGAACCCGGGCCACCTGGTTTCGCGGCCAGACGCGCTGACTGTTACTCCACAGGTGTGGACCTGAAATTATTATTTTATTTTTTTTAGTAGGTTATTTTAAGACACTTTATCAACATCTTTGGTTATTTAGCGTCTGAATGGGATGAAGGTGATAATGCCAGTGAAATGAGTCCGGGGTCCAACACCGAAAGTTACCCAGCATTTCCTCATATTGGGTTAGGGGAAAACCCCAGAAAAAAACCTTAACCAGATGACTTGTCCCGACCGGGAATCGAACCCGGGCCACCTGGTTTTGCAGCCAGACGCACTAGCCGTTACTCCACAGGTGTGGACAAAATTATTATTATTTAACTGTTCTCGAGAATACAATAGAGTTTTCGCTTCCTCGTGGTACGCTAAACGTTAATGCTATGTTGATGTCAGTAATGGTTGTATTTGGTGATGTATGTTAACATTCAGTAGTGTAGCCAGCGGGTGGGCCCAGGCCCACCCAAAAAATATGCGAATATTTGCGTTTTTTTATGGAAAATACTCAACATTAAAACTAAACCATCGATCCAGAGCAATAGTTACAGTCGATAGCATTAAGGTAAGAAGTAAAAAATGCGTTCATTTCTTCAAGAGCCAATTTAACTGTGTTGGGTTGAGCCTAAAAAATTGTCTGACAGCGATAAAAAGGAGGAAGCTGTGGAGGTTACTGAATTGTTACATCAGCTAGAAAAATTTGACACCTTATTTTATTTGATATGTTTAGACGATATTCTTGCTCTTGCAAATTCATTGTCAGAAGCACCTCAGTATCCAAAAATGGATATTAGTAAATGTTCGTCCTTCATTAAAGCAATGATATAAAAATTTTCAAAGATCTGAAACGAAGAAAAATTCGACAATCATGTCAAACACAAGGCTTTGTAATCTAGCAATTCTATTCATTGAGAGGGAGAAAAGTTGGGATTTGTTGAAGGACCTATCATCAGCGATCGACAGATTCGTTTCTAGGAAATCTTGACAGCTCAAGTTCAACTTATGAAGAGTTTGTATAGATATGCCTTGCATGATTGTTTATCATAATTTTGCATGTTATTATATAAGACTTCCGAGAATGAGTTTCAAGAGAGTTGATGGCAGTGGCATTGTCAGGAGATCAGTCAGGTACTTTCTAAACCTTGCATATCTGGCTCACCCAAAATAATTAGTCTGGCTATGCCACTAACATTCGTAAAACTTCGGAAAGAATCACATATTAGTCGCTCCTTTAACATTTATCATGTCATACCTCCTATGACAGTCAATAAATAGCGCTGTAATTTTTTTAAATGAGGTGAAATGGCTGCTCTTAATTGTGTGTCTTCCTTTGATATGACAGAAAATAATTTTTGCAGCATTACATTATTTAAAATCATGTTCTGACATTCTCAGAAAGTTTTTGAATCCAAATCGATCTTCAACTTTAAGCTCGTTTAGAATGTCTTCTGCATTGTATCTTTTACTGAGATATTGCCGCATCCACATTCTCATGTCTTCCTTTTCAAGGCCTTGTAACAAGCAACAAAGGCAATTACAAAAGCCAAACCATCTTCATCTGAGTCCATTGTCCAAGGTTTGAAAACAAGACACTACCTACATTAAAATATCATAGACTGTTTATGGTGGACTGTGCAAGGAAAGTGAAGTTTAACATGTTTAACAGTGTGGACAAAGTGTTACATGAAATTAGCATTAACATGTTTAATCAACATGTTGGGGTGTTAACAGTAAGCAGTTTAACATTTAACATGTTGTTGTTAAATGTTTATTAGTGGAGACGAGTCTTAACAAAGGACAGGAATTGGACTATGCAGGAATTATCCACACATACAAGTATTTCTATGCCGACAGTGTTACGCATTTTACGTGAGGAGTCGCAGATGTGTGCATATTAGTTAACAGAGTTGCAGAAGTAGGCACAAGAGTACAAATGTGAACTGAAGCAAATGAATGGCATCATCCTGCTTCACCACTAAGAGACAAGTTTTGCCAGAATCTGTCACTCACGAAGGTCATGATCATTTTGGTATATGACAACCAAGGTGTTCTGGAGTGTCATTCAGTTCGTAAGGGCCACACTGTCAATGCCCAGTATTACAGAGCTGCTGTACTATCTGCGTCATACTATTCAGAGGAAACATCTAGTACTGCTGGAAACGCCATAATCCTCCATGATAATGCTACAGTCCACACTGCAGCTCGTGTCAAAGACCTTTCACAGTGGTGGGGGGATGGAGGTCTTAGAAAAAAAAAATGCTATGTTTTATTTAACTACGCTCGCAACTGCTAAGGTTATATCAGCGTCGTTGTTGTGCCGGAATTTTGTCTCGCAGGAGTTCTTTTACATGCCAGTAAATCTACTGATATGAACCGGTTGCATTTAAGCACATTTAAATACCATCGACCTGGCCGGGATCGAACCCACAACCTCAGGCATAGAAGGCAGGCGCTATACCAACTGCGCTAACAAGGCCGACATCTTAGAACATCCTCCCTACTCGCCCAATCTCAATCCATGCACCTTTGATCTCATTCCGCAACTGAAGACACTGCTGCGTGGAAAATACTCTGCAAATAACGAGGATATCTTAACAGTGTTTCAGTTACACGTAGTACACAATGATGAATCACACAGAGCTGATGGCATTCAATGCCTCCCTCATCATTAGCAAAATGTGTGGAAGCCCTGGGAGACTATTTTGAAGGGTGTTAGCTGTGTGTTATTTACTTAGTTTCCTTTTGTATATAATAAAACAATGATTTCTATTTACACATCTTTCAATTGCCTCCTACCCCGTTGGCTCTTGTGTCTGGGCCCCATTTGATGCTAGCTTTGGGAACCACATTCCAGTGACCCTCAAATGCAAATAGTGGATTTTTATTGCTGCAGCTTTATCAGCTAATATAACACAGTTGCCATGACTTATGAAACGACCCTGGGATGTATTTATTTCCGAGTAACCACTTCTAGTGCATGAAACAACATGCAATCTTAATGTCACGAATATTACAATAATACGTTTACATACATTATTTGGGGAAAAGTATTAGAATCAGTCACTTGCTGTTTGGAGTCACTAGCATTACCGGGTTTCTGCTAGTCAGCAAGTCAACATAGGGAATTTAACGTAGACTGTCCCTAGTGTACATAAACTTTTGCTGTGGTGAAACTTTGTCAATCTTTTCCCAGTTTGCTTGTAGGACAAATATTGGGGAAGTAAGAGTGAGTTCAAAAAGAGCAGTGAGAAAGCATTTTGCAGTAATTAATCACATACACAATAATTATCTGTTATCTTCCCCCAAACTACATAAGTTTATCTACTTGGAAGTAAGGTTTTTCCATCTATTGAGTGGGTAACAATTCTTATGATATCTGTAAAGAAATTAACTGTTTCTGGACCCTCACTTTCAACACACAAAAACTGTTCACAGAGGAAGTCAAGACATTATTGAAGGAAACGCAAAAAATTCAATGTTGAAAATCTTAAGAAATTAAAAGCATCATTAATTAAAGTTGGCATGCAGGTAAGTATACATTGTGTCATTAATGTCTGTTTCATATTACTGTTTCGAATTCCACTGCAAGACTCCCTCTGACTGAGACACCATCTTACAGCCTGAGTACTCTGCCATATCTGTAGGCCAAGCATATCGTTACAAACTGACTTTTCTTTTACAGAACAATTGGCACCAAAATGTGTCTGTTATTAATGGCTAAAGACGTTAACTGCAAAAAATATGTAATGATAATTAAGACGACATTGTTGATGAAAGTATGTCAAAGTCTTCTAATATAAAAGCTGCAACAAATGATTTTGGAAGCACATTACACAAAAATGAAGCTGGGGTTTCTCGCACAAGTTATTGTTGTCCGAAGAGAAGGAAGTTAATATATGAAAACTAGTGGCTTGTGCAGCAAATGCTGCAAACTAAGTTCATTAGACGTTCAAATAAAAATTTTTCAGATTTATTTTAATGTACCACACATTTTGAAAGTTATTTCTTCCGTAATAATGAAACATACTCCTTCTGAATGGTTTTTTTTAATGCCAAATACTTTTTCTTGAACCTATCCACCTTCAACGCGAAAACGCAAGTAACAATGTTAGGACGATCAGTGGATTTTTCATATGGGAGTAAAGCAATAGCTATTTCAGGTCATTGTGGATTGTAGGTGAAAGTTAAAAAAAATATCAGGTTTGCTATGCTTTCGAACAATAGACATAGCATCTTGGTATAGCTGCTGCATGTAGAGGGTAAAATCATTTTATCCTGCTAAGAGATCTCGCTGAAATGATCGGGAGACTACATAATTTTGTAGGCTTCTTATTTTATCAGTAAGTAATACTTTTTGGTCTCCTTAGGAACTGTAATTTTTGCACTCTCTCAAGCCAATACTGAAGAGAATGACGAATATAAATACCTACACCATACCGACATTAAGTATATGAAAAAGACCAACCCCACTTGATTAATAACTGTAAGAATACAGTATTTGATTTTTAATAACAATATTATTTTCTAACGTAAGTTTTGTAGTTACATTATATATACATATATATATATATATATATATATATATATATATATACATATATATACACACACACACAGGGTGTTTCTGGGCTAGTGTTACAAACTTTCAGGGATGATGGGGAAGGGCACATGTATCAATTTGAGATAAGGAACCCTCATCCGGAAATGACTGAGTGAAAAGTTACAAGCAAAAATAGTAGTGTGGAAATGAAATAATTTTATTCCTCTGAACACCTTCTTCATGTGTATTTATCTGTACATCTTACACATACTGTATTCATCTGACGTTTATGTTGTCTACTTACAGTATTCCATTCAGTGTGCTGTCTGAGGAGTGGGGACAGGAAATTACACTAAAGCAATGCAGATAGTGTAATGTGTAATGGACATGGTCAGTCCTGATATGCACATCTGTAGACAGGAGTGTATGTGTACAAATTGCAGTGTCCAGTCGATCAGTAATAGTGAAATGGAGGAGTACACGAGAGCGGAATATGCAGACCTGATTTTCGAATACGGATGAGCCAATGGGAACAGTAGACAAGCTAACAGATTGTATCGGGCCAAGTACCCACATAGACATCCGGCCCATACAATCTTTCCACAACTGTTCCAAAGGTTAAGGGATGGAGGGCAAGTGGTGCGAAATTGCAATTCCATTTCCACACAACTATTTTTGCTTATAACTTTCGACTCAGTCATTTCTAGACCAGGGTTCCTTATCTCAAATTGATACGTGTGCCCTTCCCCATCATCCGTGAAAGTTTGTAACACCAGCCCGGAAACACCCTGTATATAGCCGCCACTCAGTAAATTATAGAAATGAAGAACTAATTTAAGATATTCTCTACATCTACTTACATAACACCAAAAGTTTCACTTTCATATCAATATAGCATTGATATGCATAATTAATGAAAAATAGTCACATCATGGCATTAACTATAATAATATTTCATTTCTAATGGTAATGTCATCAAACCATCTCAAATTTGTAGATTTTAATATCCAATACACAGCTGTACTCAGAAAATTACACACCGCAGAATAAGACCTGTAAATTATTTTTAGTAAGTCTTGAATTTGAGCTCTAAATATGTCAGCAATCCTGCAGGTAATAGCCTATTGTAGTGTGTGTTTTAAGTTGAAATGCAATTAGTTCACAAAACTGACAGATGGATTTTGGAAAATAGGAAAATTAAGTAGGAAAACTAACACTTCACTGAAAGTTACTATTTTTTCTGAAAATCCATGGATGCCAAGATTCAAAATGACAGGTCAGTCATTAAAATCCATTCAGAAGTTTTCCCGTAATTTCCATTACCAGTTCAAATTATGTATGTGTGTGTGTATATATATATATATATATATATCCAAGACAGCGAATGTAATTCCAGGCTAGAAGTCCACTGTACTACTAGAACTACAAGTACTACTACTACCACCACCATCAGCACCAGCTCTAGCAGCAGCAATAGCAGCACCAGCGCTAGCAGCAGAAACAGCAGCATCAGCATTGGCAGTACCAATGTTAGCAACAGCGGCAGCGACAACAACAGACTGGTGGTCCATCTTCGCTTATTTTCTTGATGTTGCCATAGTAAATAGTAAATAAGTCATAATAATTATTATTATTATTTACTTACTTACTTACAAATGGCTTTTAAGGAACCCGAAGGTTCATTGCCGCCCTCACATAAGCCCGCCAGCGGTCTCTATCCTGAGCAAGATTAATCCAGTCTCTATCATCATACCCCACCTCCCTCAAATCCATTTTAATATTATCCTCCCATCTACGTCTCGGCCTCCCTAAAGGTCTTTTTCCCTCCGGTCTCCCAACTAACACTCTATATGCATTTCTGGATTCGCCCATACGTGCTACATGCCCTGCCCATCTCAAACGTCTGGATTTAATGTTCCTAATTATGTCAGGTGAAGAATACAATGCGTGCAGTTCTGTGTTGTGTAACTTTCTCCATTCTCCTGTAACTTCATCCCGCTTAGCCCCAAATATTTTCCTAAGCACCTTATTCTCAAACACCCTGAACCTATGTTCCTCTCTCAGAGTGAGAGTCCAAGTTTCACAACCATACAGAAGAACCGGTAATATAACTGTTTTATAAATTCTAACTTTCAGATTTTTGGACAGCAGACTGGATGATAAGAGCTTCTCAACCGAATAATAACACGCATTTCCCATATTTATTCTGCGTTTAATTTCCTCCCGAGTGTCATTTATTAAAATAAATTATTATTATCGTTATTATTATTAAAATAAATTATTATTATTATTATTATTAAATGCTTGGCTTCTGTACAGAAAAATGAAGCCTCAAAACTCTCCAGAACCACTCCTCAATTTTCGCCATGTCCTGGCTCTTACAGTACTGAAAAGGCATGGGATGAGTTCCCACCAAGGAAAAATTGCTCCCAGTCCATCAGGAGACATAAGATTTGATGGCCAACACCACTGGCTAGTTGAAAATTAAACTCAGTGAAGGTGTGCTAATTGTACAGGGAAAGCAAAGCTCATCTGCAGGAAGTGTCAAATTGGACTCCCCTTAATGTTTCTACTCTTACCACACAAAATAGTGTTATACAATGCAAAGGCTTGTGTGAGAGGGACAGTTAAACTACTGATTCTACAATGTATATGTATCTGCTGCATAATAAATACTTTTTGAACTACAAAAAGGAGTTATTCTAATCAACTTCTGTATCACTGACCATTATGCATAGTGTCCTATTTATGGGATGGTCCTTAATTTTTATCCCAGAAAATAAATAAAGTTAAAACTGCTAATAAAGCATTCTTAAGTCACCAACTAGAAAGCTTAACTCAGAAACGCATTTTTGAAGTCATTAATAACTTTATGCAGTTATGGGTTAAGGTATGTTTTGTCAGACTGTCATCGTTTAATCTGCAAACATGATTTCTCTAATTTCTTTTATTACCTTTCATTTTGCATTAAGAGAAAATATGAAAATACCACTTGTCCCATGACCTTAATTGGTGCAGTGTAACCACTTCAGACTACATCCTTTTCTCATCTTGCAAATCTAGCTTTCAGATATAGCTCCCTGTGAATGTGATTTGAATAATTTCATGGGAAAAATTGTTCCAGGCCGGGTATCGAACCCAGAACCTTTGGTTAAACGCACCAATGCTCTCCCGACTGAGCTACCCAGGAACTCAACCCAACACCAACTCAATTTTTCCTCTTTATCTCCACATACCTCAAAGTGAGCTGACAAACTATCAAGCATCCAACAGTGAGTGCACACAAACTCTGTGTGACTTAAAATGTGGGTTTCTGTTAATGAACAGTGACGTGTATTATGCAAATCAAGCTTTCAGGTATAGCTCTCTGTGAAGCTGATTTGAATAATTTCAAGAGAAAAATTGTTTCGGACCCAGGTATCAAACCCAGAATGTTTGGCTAAATGTACCAATGCTCTTCCAACTGAGCTACCCAGGAACTTACTCCCTCATCTTGTTTACTAAGAGACCAGGATTCATTTGTGTAAAATGGTTACTGAAGAAGTACTAGCATTTATGCAATTATTTCTGTGTGGTTTTGCATGCAAGTGTGAATTTATCCAATAACTCCTATGTGACATAGTTATCGATTTTCAGATTTTTGCTCTATTAAATAATTTAAATAGTCAACTGAATAGACTACAGTGGACTTTATGTTGGCAGCAAACAGCTGGATACATTAAGAAGATTGATAACTTAAATAGAGATACAGCAAATAATAAAATCTCCTATATGTAATTATATTTCTTTCTTTCGAAAATGTAAGAATTCACAATCTCCTATGTACCCCTACCATAGAATGAATAAATGTGTTTTCTTCTTCTTACTGAAATATTTTATATTTTGCACATAGGAGTTATTGCAGGAATGACGACGATATTTAACATATTTTTGTAAGTAGGTTCCACAGAGCCCCCTTTACCTGTAGCTCTTGTATTTTCAACTGCAGGTCTCGAAGATTTTTCAACTGCTCTAAGAATGTTGCTGGACAATTTTCTTGATCTACTGTTTGACTTAAACTGTCCATTGCTTGCCCATATTCAGCTTGCAATTCACAAAGCTTAACTTTCATACGATCTCTAGCAACTTCTGCCAAGAGAGCGCGCTCAAACAAGTTTGTACTTGCACTTAAAGCATTATTTAATTCTTCAGTAAGTTTGCGATTCTTGGTAACAAGATTTGCAACATCATCTTCAAGACGCTTGTGTTCTGCTGGACAATCACCACTACCACCTCTAGCTAACAGCTCCAAGCGCAGTTCCTGATTTTGCTGCTTTAGTTTAGCAATCTCTGCCAGCCTAGGATCTTGATTTACAATAGGTTTGTTCCTTATCCTTCTTGCTCGATCAGCATAACGTAATGTACTTAATGTTTCTTCTAAATTATAATCAGCTGGGCTGACACAGGCTATCATCAATGTAATTGAGTTTCCACCAAGAGAATCTGTAAAAAGTCAAAATATAAACTGTTTACAAATAATTGCGAAATGGTGTTATTCTCAAAGAGATATGCATTACAGTTTTACAGCAAATGCTAGAAATGTTAATAAATTAATCTCAATGTTTCACACAAGCTTTTCGGCAGAAAAAAAATGCACACACACACACACACACACACACACACACACACACACACACAAAATAGATGTTAAAGATGAAGAATTATCATGTATGTATGTATGTATATATATATATATATATATATATATATATATATATATATTTTTTTTCACCGAAACGCAATCACTTTAAAACTTGAAGTATAGTTACGAGTTTTATTTATTTTTAACTTACCACATAATGGAAGAGTTTTCAGATTCTCCTTCCTTGTCACGAGACACAAAGTTAATTCAAGGTTAAGGGGTGAGGGCATTACAATTGGTAACAGATGGAACTCGTGCCACATTTCATTGCCTTAACTTTAATTTACTGTGGGCTGAATTACAGAGGTGTTTTTATAAGTATCGAAAGTGAGACAACATAATAAATGGCTGAGTTGAGTGTACAGGCAAGACTTAAAACAAGTACAAGATATGAAGAAATCTTCGGACCAGCAGAAAATCTCAACTTTAGAACTATCCTAAGATATAAGGATGTAATGCATCATTATTTCTTCGTGCATAATACTGTGGCAACCCTGCTAGAAACTTCTCTTTGTCTCGGGATTCGAGCGCGCGTCTGGCAGAAGGGAGGGCACGCGGGAGACGAGCTCCACGGAGCGCTGTGCAGGGTTCGGAGGGAAGGAGAAAACTAACTGCGGCACGAGGTGAAGGTGGAGAAGAAGCAGCATGACAGATTATTCCCGAAAACGAATCGTCCAGAACAGAAACGTCGAGAATGTATAACGTAGCAATAAATAGAAGAGTGGCACAACAGAGTGGAGCCAGTATAGTTTGGACAGCAAACCAGTCAGTTTTTGTGAAGCAGCCTTCGAGATCGGGGTTCGACTTGAGTTTGTGAAGCAACAGTGAGCATCCAGGCGGAAGCAACGCAGTTGGAAGCCTTGAGTTCGAAGTTCAGTGGACTGTCTCTGGAAGTCTTGAATTCAATATACTGTGAACTTGAGTGAATGAGCCAGAAGAACTAGCCAAGTCAAACGAACTGTGAACTGAGAACCGACAGTTTCGTTTTGTAAATAGTGCTTTGTGAACATTAGTTGAGATTAGCAGTGCATTGTTGTTCTCAATAATCCAAGTGAATTGTCATTGTCGTCTGTGGAGTGCAATAACGAATACTGTGTTGCTGTGTGGAGTGAAATACCCATTGTTGACGGGAGTGTTTAAATTCAGAAACAGAAAGCCATTATTGTTGTCAATAAAGTAACATTGTTGTGTGAATTAAAAGTCACAATACTTTTAAAAGAGAAGAAAGCAAAGGGCCGAAAAAGAGTCAAGTCTCATCTGCAGTTGCCAAGAAAGTAGAGAACATTTGGACACACTTCAATTTCTATGGTTTCCACCAGCTATCACTCAAAAATGAATAATATCTTGAAGATGAAAGGAAGAATATATACTGTAGTTATAGTTCTGTTAATTATATATATATATATATATATATATGTTCATATTCATATCATGGATAAATATATAATAGGATGCGAAACTTAATGAGTTTCCCGTAACACATACTAGAGGCGCTGTTGTAGAAATTGATCTTGCTGCCATCTATTTCTGGGAGGGACGTTATTACATCTAGCAGCGCACCAAGTAGCGAAAAGAGTAATTACTCCATGCATTTAGCAGCGCACCTGGTGACGAAAACGTTAAACTGTGCAGAAAGTATTCCCTCCCACCCTCATCGGTATTCAAAACTAACCCAATTTAAAATAAAACATTTACATTTTTATTCCTCACACCATCTTCTACTGAAAATTCTTACCGGAGCCAACAGGAAGATAAAAGAGACGATATATTTTACACTACCCAATTAAAATATAACCAGACAGAGACAAAAAATAAAGCAAAAGGTTAGATAATTGGGACTGTATTCTTTGGGTATGGAAAAGTCTGCAAGAACTACTTAGATAGTTCAATTTATTATATTACTATTACTTTACAATACATTCAACAACACTATTTTTACAACGTCCATAAACATCACTGTTTAACATACACTGCTTATACACACACGTATCACTTTATGTTCACTTATTAACAAGTTTCAGTCAGCCATCTTCATCTTCGACTCTCCCGTACAGCAATATCTTGAACGGATAAATAGAGAACTCTCGGTAATGTACCCGACACGTAGTTCTAATATTCACCACCTACGACGTTGGGCGCTGATCACCTTATTTCAAACCCCCAAATCCAGATGGTGCTGACTGCAGTTTCGCATCCTATTATATATTTATCCATGTTCATATCTTGGATATATCATTCAAAGATTGCCAAATTTGGTTAATGATGGTGAACATGACAGACTTGAAGAGGAATTTGCAACTTACCAATATGGTATTCTTTCTGAATACATTATAAATGGATCTAGAACAGATGCACATAAGACCAAAATTATTGCAGATTTCAGAAATGAATGTGAATATAGAACATTAATCAAAGTTGTGTGACTCTCAGTGAGTGTTGTGAGAAAAAATCAGATATTAAACACATCAACACTGCAAACACTTAAAATCCAGAAATCAAGATGACACAATAAGAAATATACTTCAAGAAGAAACTTTCAGAACGCAGCTGCTAAGTGCCAAGTATATCACATATTACTTGGTATTATGCAAGTCAAATATTTTCTATGAAATTTTCTGTGATATCTTCTCCACAATGCTCATTTCTCAAAGTATCATCAGTCTAGAATATACAGTCACGAAGCTTGGGATGATTTTTTTTCATTTCTCGCGATAATTGCTAGCCGCTTGGAGCGCTGTGAGTACTAGGAACAATAGGCTGTGCCACTGCCATTGTGATCTAAGACAGGTTGTGAAGCAGACCATGTGACTCAATTAACCCGATCACGAAGGGCGGCGTTTCAACCATATAAATTATTGGAAAGCATAAAGAGTAAGGTTCCAAGAGGAACATATATTTTTCTAAAACGTAGTGTAATTGCATTAATAAAATTTAAAACAATAATTATGAGACACTTCAGACATAATTCACTTGCGAGTTAAGGTGTAATATTATTTTTGGTGTGAAAATTACATTGTTCATATGTGTAATACCTGCCTTTATTTCGATTAAATATTGCGAAATTCTTGTACATTCATTTATATACGATTCAATAATTTTCAGTTGCACCGCACAGATATTTAGATATGTTGAAATTATAGGTTATGTTCACTGTACCAGTTGTCCCTTTCTGTCCAATTTTAATGGTCTCCAAGGCCATGCCATTACATATGCATGTTATGTCATATGGAAATTTTGGTTATGTTTACTATATTTAACTTATATTCCTATATTCGCAATTATAAATTACAATTAAACATAATGTCATGTATGATACCCCGCTCATTCAGTTTGTCTGTATTTAAATATTACAATTGAGTACTGAATTATTGTATTTATCTACTATCTAAGAGACGAAGTAACACAATCGTACGTACACCAATTTCATAGAAGTGGTATGGTAAATTTTCTGTCTACAATTAAGGAAGATAGATGTGCTAAATGAAAATCACAATATAAATTATTTTTTATTAAACCTCAAAATAGCTTCTATTTAAACTTAAAATGGTTTATGCGAACAGATTATGTGAACATGTAAAATTCTCTTCACATTAAAATAACACAGTTTTGTAATTATTTCTGCAACATATTATGCAACAAGAAGTAAACTGAACTTATGGACACATTACACTAAATAAAAATTAGCAATGATACGCAATAAAATTATAATATAATATTTCGCTGAGCTCCATAAACTGGAATAGAAAACCCAAACATACATTACGGCCTGGTCTAGATCGAAAAGGTATTGACTGTGCCATATTTCGCATTGTTGTGAAAAGTTGTGTAAAGTGTGAAATGTTCGTTATCCGTTGTAATAACTGTAAATGGATAAAATACAATAATAATAATAATAATAATAATAATAATAATAATAATAATAATAATAATAATATGGGACAAGGAGACGTTTGTAGCACTATAAATTTTAAGAAAAAGAGGTCAGAGTTATCCTTCTTCGGAAAGATCCAGGAAGGGTTATTTTACGACACTGTATCAACATCTAGGTTATTTAGCGTCTGAATGAAATGAAGGTGATAATGCTGGTGAAATGAGTCCGGGGTCCAGCACCGAAAGTTACCCAGCATTTGCTCGTACTGGGTTGAGGGAAAACCCTGGAAAAAACCTCAACCACATAACTTGCCCCGACCGGGATTCGAACCCGGGCCACCTGGTTTCGCGGCCAGATGCGCTGACTGTTACTCCACAGGTGTGAACTCCAGGAAGGTGAGTTTATAAAATATAATATATACTTTATGAAAATAGTATATAAACCTTATGTATTTCATATTTCAATAGTGGAAGGAAGGTGTTAATTGATTCAAAAGAACACGATATCGAAAGTACAATACATTTTATCGTCTGCTAGGGTAAGGGTCTGTGACAAGGCGATAGTAGCGATCCTGGTGGTTAGCAACTATCTATAGATGCATATTTAGTAAGTATTGAGCATCGTGACTGAATATACTAGAGTGTGGTATCATACAAAGAGAGAGTTTTAAAAAGTTCATGTTCACTTGGATTTTCAGTAACAGTAACAAAAAAAAGAGACTGCTTGTTTACAGTTAGTAATCCAGAATTAACACACGAGTCCTATTCTGTGTCCATCTCCAGATAAATACACCATGTATAAATACAAATAGTTAGGCCATCATATACTGCATATAATGAAACCTATTATTACATTCTAATTAACAGATCAACAGGTAATGCACAAGAGCCTGAGTATAACTACATTCACATTTCACATTCTATGAAAAAATATATATAAAATTAATTTCTCCCTGCAAATAAAAATAAAAATACCTGATACTTATACTTCCCCCCCCCCAAAAAGACCGCACCCCCTCCCCCCTCCCGAAGATGGTAATAAAATAATATGTTTAATAACGAAACGAATATAATTTTAACTCCTAAACAGAGATGAAATTCTAAACTGTTTACCTTGAAGTAATCTTGTAAGTTTGCTATCTCGATAAGAGATATAACTCTTCTGATGACCTTCATCGCCCAATGCAGAAATTACATTTCCTAAAGCTAAGAGTCCTCTATTAATATTAACACCTTCTCTAAATCTCTCCCCTGTAGCTTTAGTTTTCTTTGATCTCTCAGACCCAGCAAGATCCACAAGATGAAACTTTGCTGTCATAGATGTATTCCTGGAAATAAAGAAAAAGAGAGAAGAATTAATAAATTACAATTCGAAGTGAAGGATTCAGTTAACACAGAATCACAACACACATTAATAAAAGTAACTTGAACGTACAATTAATTTGTAACATAAGTATACCGGAATTATAGTATGCTGATGATTTTATGTATGGTGCAATAACAGTAATGGAATTGCAGAAATCACTAAATGCTATTGAAGAATATTGTAACAATGGACATTAAGAATAAATGTAAAGAAAACAAAGGTCACTGTATTTAAAAAAGGCATAAAACTAAAGAAGGAAGAAAATGGTTCCTAAGCAGTACTGCTTTGGTAATGAACTCACTTATCTGGATGCAATATTAAATCCACAGACGAAATGGAATAACTCCAAAAAGCAACTCTGAATGGTGGGCATACACTATTAGCAACAAATATATGTCTAGTTAAAATACCAAACTCTTAATAACATCTACAGAGTCCACTGTTGTGGAGTAACAGTTAGTATGTCTGACCGTGAAACGAGCGGGCCCAGTTTCAAATTCTGGTTGGGACAGTTATCTGACTGAGTTTTTTTCTGGGGCTTTTCCTCAACCCATTAAGAGCAAATGCTGGGTAACTTCCGGCACTGAACTCTGGACTTATCTCGCTGGTATTATCACCTTCATCTCACTCAGATGCTATATAACCACAGCAGTTGATAAAGTGTCATAAAATACCCAATTAAAAAAAAATGTACTTCACTAGTAGAACCCAGTTCTACAGACATTTTCATTTGTTCTGACAGAAAGTGAGGAAAAAGGGCTGAATTTACTCTACTCTTTGTAATTGCAGGCCTAAGTCCCAGCTGTACCAATTATAGCCTTCTGTAAATATTTTTATTTTAGTCATATGTGGTTATTTTGTTATTTATTTACAGTATCTATTTCTATTTGATTTCTTTTTCTTCTTGTATATTTATGGCATTATTTTCTTTGATTAAATGTGGTGGTGTATCTACTAGGATGCCAATGAATACATTTTATATATTAACTAGCACTTCAACAAACGAAATTTGATAACACAATCTCAAGGGAAAAAATGGAACTCTCTGCATCAAAATCCACAGTTAATTCCCGATTTACCACGAAAATCGTCTGTAGCTGCATTTAGACTGGCAACTGGCCATGATTGTTTGGCCAAACACCTGCATAGAATTGGAATATATCAGTCCCCTAACTGCCCATTGTGCAACTCAAACCAAGAAATGGATTCGGAACACCTCAAAATCTGTGCTTCATCTGGGCCATGATAATATCTTTGAAAAATATTGGAGTGCAAGAGGTCAAATGAATTTGTCAAACGCCTGGCATTAGAAAACAACAACAACAACATATATTAACTAGCCATACCCATGTGCTTCGCTGCAATTGTCAGAAATAATAATGTAATTAAAATAGAACATTTGGTCCAGGGAACATCCGTGTTTGATAGAAGGATAAATCATTTAATATGTTACTTAATTGAAATTGTATTTAAATAATTAAAATACGATCATTTTGGTCTAGAGAGCACTCATTTCCTGCAAGAATAATTCCTTTAACATGTTTCTTAATTGTTATTACTTGCAAATAATTAAAATATGATCATTTGGTACAGAGAAATCCGTTTCTAGTGCAAGGATAATTCGTTTAACCTTTTTTTAAATTAATCTTGAATGCATCCTTTAATAAATCACTCCAAATTAATGTCAATATGGAGTGAATTGTGTACGAAGATAATTTTTATGTTAACCTCACTCTGCATTTTTTTTTTTAAGTTTATTTATACACGCTATAACATATGTGGTCCTATCGCGTGTTTAGAATGTGTGGATATACCAGGCCATTTTTACTCTTGGTGAGTTCCTGTTTCTGTAGTGTGTTGTAGATGGTTTGTGTTCACGTAACTGATTATAGATATTAATTTTATCGTATCTGTAATTCAGGCGATGAATCAAGGTATGTAAATTTCCAATCTGACATTTGCCTTTATGACTAAGGGAAACCATGAAAAACTCCAGTCAGATTGGTCGGCCACAGAGTTTGAACCCGTGACCTCCAGAATGCGAGTCTCAAATTCTACTGCCTGAGCCAACTCGCTTGGTTGTGCATCATTGCTTATGTAGATATAGAAAATGAAAATGAATGTGACATAAATATTATTTTAAGAAACACAGGAAACGAATATGGGTAAATTATGAGCGCAGGAACGTCATTTCGTGACACTTTTTCAGCTCCAGTGAGCTCAAGGTAAAATGCTTATTTATTATGTGCAGTATTTTTGGTTCAGTAAAAATACTCATCTTTACGACAAAACTCTTAAAAATACTATTATGTTCTGTGGACAAAAATAAACTTAAGTGTATAAAATTAGAGTATTTTATGTGGACCAAATAAAGTTGCAATAATCAAGTTATACAATATTTCGACAGAATATCAAGTTTTTGTGCGTAAAGATCTATTTTCATCTTACCTCAGTCCTCATATGTAGCATTACAGCCATCTAGAGAAACTACAAATTTCAAATAGTGAAGGAATTATCCAAATCGGTTAATTACCTTCTGAGATTACTTCATACAAACACACAAACATTCTCTGTATATTAATATTGATAAACGTCAAGGCCGCCTTAAATAGACGGAGTCATTTGTTTTTATTTCATTACAGCCATCATGGTTGTTCCGGCAATAACTTCTACTCTCGGGTCCACAAGTAAAGAATCCTGGCCTCACACCACTTCTACACAGATGACAGTGATTGACAGGCCAGTTAGGAGAAGTTGTCTTGCTAAAACTTTCAGCTGTTGCCACGTTTGCTCTTGGCTGGACTCTTTAAATGTATTTTCTTTTGCAACTGGTTGGATTCTTTCAATGTACAATGTATTTACGAACAAATTAAATCAGTTGCATAATAATAATAATAATAATAATAATAATAATAATAATAATAATAATAATACTATTATTATTATTGTTGTTACTACTACTATAACAACAGGTCATCACCGATCATCGAGTGGTTAGCATGTCTGTCATTAGATTAAGAAAAGTAAACAATATCTGTTGTGCCATCGTGGATTGAAATATTTATATTCAGTCTACTTTATATGCTGTAGGCTAAGCCTAACTAATTTAGTAAACAAGATTAGATTCTAATTCTATTATAACTTAAGTTATTTGCTACACACACTGAAAATTGTGATAAGATGCATTGTCACATACTATTACAGAGGGCTCCTGTAGCATTTTCAGGACACTATTTTCGAACCACTCTTTGAAAACTGTAAAGTTTTTTTGTGCCATGATAATCTGCAGGCGAATCTGCCATTTTCTTGTGAGTAACAGCTAGAGCACCATCTATGAAACCGAAACGTCCCCCACAGTGCACAATAACAATTCTGTCATCCTTTGCACCTGATATCGGTAGTACACACTTTTCGGAGTAGTCTGTTCAGTTTTTCACGCAACATATTGTGACTGTCGTACCAGGTTTCATCTAGATATATATCATTGTAGCCTTGTAAATGCAACTCTTATCTGTTCGAGATACGAGTACCTCCAGGCAATGATGTTACTGGCTTCATCTCTAGTTGGTTTTCTTTGCACTGTCTTATGTAAAAACCTCATACTTCGGAGTAATCTACGAACAGTACTTTTCCCCATAAGGAAATTCGTAGTCAGTGCCACTAGTTTTCTCCCACATAGTATGCGTTACAGACTCTACTGTCGGTGACATTCCGCTCTTGTAGCACTCGTACACTGTTCGTCGCACAAGATCATGTGTAAAATCATCGATTTTTTTCAAAAGGACAGTTTCCCTTTCTTACTTTTTTTTCCAGAATGTGATACGTAGATGGATCTTCAATATATGATATTCTCTTTATACTGCTTAAACTAAGACCTGTAGCCTCTTTCACCAAGTGATTAATATTCCTCCTTTTAAAAACTCCACCATTTTGAATTATTCTTCTAATAAATTTCTTAAAATTTTGTACTATAAGTATACTTTGTTTTCGTAACTTCGTCCCCTTTCCTATTGGCGATTTATTACACCTCTTACGTTTAGACGGCGTCACTTCAGAAGAAGGCCCTGGTTGTGGCTGTGGAGGCACTTCACTATTATAGTTTATCCACAGTCGAAATAAATTAAACATTGTAAATTCACTGAGAACCACAACGCGCTAAGACACAACTGAAACCGTAATGCAGTGGCAGGGATATTCTTTCAAAAATGGAAAATTCACAACACAGCATTCTCGGCAGTCTCCTGGCGGTATCTTTGTCCATGGTTTCACTAATTGGAGGAGCGTGTCAGTCAGATTTATGGCTTCCTGAACCCAACCCTGCAACAAAGATTCTTTACTTGTGAAACCAAGAGTATGTGACATATTTATCGATTTTCAGATTTTAGCTCAGCGCAATGAAACATACACGGTGATTCAGACCACCCGTAACAGTCATTTATTTCAGAAACTAGTGCATGAAAATTTTCGAGACAAAAATATTTATAACAAAACCACATGTGAACTTTCACGAGCTTGATTTCATCAATCAGCTCTAACAGGAAGTAGGGACAGTGGCGTATTACTTTAAAATTTCAAATGGGAGTCTGGGTCAAATAAGGTACCATTTGATAGAGCTCTTCAAAACAAACAACTTTCATAGGAAACGTTTTTATCAATTCCTACTCTTTGAATGAGAAAACATACAAAAAGACAATGTCATCAATATTGAGAAATGTTACAAGACGAAAATGTAAACAAGACAATTAATGTTGACATGTTACTGAAAGGCTTGACAAATCCATTATTTTTTTATAAATTTTTAAACTGTCTGCCGTTCTGAGCAGCACACATCTGTACTCTTCTTCTAACACTGTCAGTGACTCCTAATGCTTCGGCGTGGTCAAGTGACTGGCAGAGTAGGAATTAATAAAAACGTTTCCTACGAAAGCTGTTTGTTTTGAGAAACTCTATCAAATGGTACCCTATTTGACCCGACACCCATTCGAAATTTTAAAGTGATACGCCACTGACCCTACTTCCTGTTAGAGCTGATTGATGAAATCAAGTTTTAGTGAAAGTTCACATGTGGTTTAGTTATAAATATTTTTATCTCGAAAATTTTCATGCACTAGTTTCCGAAATAAATGACTTACGGGTGGTCCGAATCACCCATTGTCTTTTCGAATGTTTTCTCATTGAAAGAGTAGGAATTAATAAAAACATTTCCTATGAAAGTTGTTTGTTTTGAAGAGCTCTATCAAATGATACCTTATTTGACCCCGACTCCCATTTGAAATTTTAAAGTGATACGCCACTGACCCTACTTCCTGTTAGAGCTGATTGATGAAATCAAGCTTAAGTGAAAGTTCACATGTGGTTTAGTTATAAATATTTTTGTCTTGAAAATTTTCATGCACTAGTTTCCGAAATAAATGACTGTTACGGGTGGTCTGAATCACCCTGTATATAGTTGCTCGGTTTGAAGTCTACAGAGACAGCGCACATATAAACGCACTCTTGTAAATCACAGTCAAAATTTCAACATTTCCACTAACAAGAGACACAACAAAACTTTTTTCTAATATTGTACACGATTTGCGATATAGTAGACTGTGGTTTCATAGAAAGATGTTCTGATATAGTTATGAAAAATTCATAGATCACACTTATTTATCCATAATGAGCTTACTGTTCATTAAATGTTAAGAAAATTTGGTTGGTGAGAAGCTCGCATTTTAGTTTTTTTTTTTTTATTTTAGTAGGTTAGCTTACAACGCTTTATCAACAGCTTAGGTTATTTAGCGTCTGAATGAGATGAAGGTGATAATGCAGGTGAAATGAGTCCAGGATCCAGCACCGAAAGTTACCCAGCATTTGCTCAGCTTGGGTTGAGGGAAAACCCTGGAAAAAACCTCAACCAGGTAACTTGCCCCAACCAGGAATCGAACCTGGGCCACCTGGTTTCACGGCCAGACGCGCTGACCATTACTCCAGGTGTGGACCACATTTTAGTGAATCATTCAATATTTTAATGTTCAGTAGTTAATGTTTCATTTGAACTGATTTACTGAAGGTTGGTGAAACCGACCCTAAGAATGATAACAGAGTATAACTGATAACTTTAATATTATTTATATCACTAAAGAACAATAACAGAATATAAATGATAACTTGAATATTATTTATATCGCTAAAGAACGATAATAAAATTAAATTATAACTTGAATATTATTTATAACGCTAAAGAACAATAACAGAATATAAATAAGTTGATTATTATTTATATCACTAAAGAACGGTAACAGAATATAAATGATAACTTGAATATTATTTATATCGCTAAAGAATAAAAAAATAAAATAACATGAACAAGGCTCGAACTCACAACCTTCGAATCATTAAGAGAACACACTACTGCTGCTCTACGAGACAGATGTGAATGACTCCTGCTTAAACATCACAGATCTGAAACTGCTTCTATACGCGCTTGCATCATGTAACATCACCGTTATCCAAAGTGGACTCAGAAAATATTTGCTGTTCACGAGTGCGGCCACTTTTTTTTTCTGACAACTGTACAAAATCAGTCTGCTCTATGCACTTCTCCATGCTGTTACACCTTCTACATCATCTTCATTCTGTCAGCATTTATGAAACGTAATATTGCTGTCAATCCATGTTTCACCATATAAAATATAGTTTTGTTCTGCTGTCTTAAACTGTTTCATACAAACAATGTATCTTGTGCACCAGTTCACAATGTCAGTCTTTCAATGAGGAACTTCCTCTATCCTTGGCACCTCTTTAACACAACTCCCATGAGTTGAATAACTCATCACTTAATTCTCTACTCCAAAACTGGAATCATCTACCTAATCATTGGTACTACTACTTCCTTAACCAAATAGAATTTTTCGATTGTATCCCGAATGACATGTTGACCGAATTCACAGAACTATAAGGCTGGGATTACGATCAACATTAATTTGTTATGTTATGTTGCTTCTGTCCTTACGTTGAATTTCTATCGAACGTTCAGAGTTTGAGTATTATGATCGACGTTCATGACAGCTATAACACTCTGAAATGCACACACCCAGACAGTCAGCTGTTTATGATAAACATTGAATTTTATGTTAACTCTGTTTGAAACAGCATAAATAAAATACTGGTACATATTAGAAAAAAATGGTACAACAGAATAATTTAGAATGATGATATAATAATAATAATAAAAAATCGTAGACTAATCAATATCTAGACTAGTACGAATTCGGATATATTATTAAATATTTTATGTAGTAAGATCCCCTTTATTTCGGGTTAAAATAAAATAACGCATCTAAAATAATGTAAATTAATTATCAAATAGATTAAAAGAAAAGAACTAGTTGATCTAGGTTCGAACCTGGGTCCAATTCCACCATGGCCTTTTTACTTTACCACTACGCTATAGAGACCTGAGTAGTGCAGTGGTTGAATTAGGTCTTATGAATGCTTTCATGTTTGCTTCCTATTTAATTTTGAATTCTTAAATACTCGTATTAACAAAAATATGTTTTATGCCTTATAGTGGAAATACATGCAAACATTTATTTAAATTTCCTCCTCACAACACTTAATTATGCAATAATTTTCCTTTCTTCATTGTGGATAACAGGGTTACTTTTTCTACATGGTGGTGTAATTTCATCATAATCAGTACACTGTGGTTGCTGCTCTATCTTCAATGTTATAAAGCTATGGGTATGCAGTGAAGAAAATACAGAGCTCTATATTTTTTGACAAGGCATTATGACACGGAGCATGTGCATACTGCTCCGTTGACTCCACCCCTGACGCACTTCTTTCCCTCTGCCCCACTCAGGAAGTTCAAGTTATTCTGCGACAAAAGTATATTACGGTAAGATTTAAATGTATTTCAATGCTTATATGAATCCCTGCGATGGCTGAGTGGTCAGACCCCAGCCCATCTCGCAGATGGCCTGGGTTCGAATCCTGGTCAGGTCTGGGATTTTTCATTGAAAAAAATGAAAAATGCATGACACTTGTGGGGCAGTTGGGTTTTTTTCTCGTTTCCCATTTTTCCCCATATTAGGAATCCACATCATTCCATCACCATTTCTTCATTTCATCATCATTCCATAGCATTCCCTGATCACCGGCTTGTGACACACAGAGGGGGATGACCTAGGGTTGTTGAGGAGGGTTGTCTGCTCGAAATCTGGGTACACAGCAAAACTTAGTGCGGTCAGCTGGTGTGGGAATGCGCCTAACTTGAGGGTTAGCGCAATAGATAATAACAGCAGTGCTAGGCCATAGTGCTCCCCTCCCTTACACTCCATTCCATTCATGCTTTTATAAAATATAGACAAACATCTTTCAGACCAATCAATTTTCCAAGTTATACATTTATGATGTCTATAAATTTTAATTTCAGGCCATGAAATCTGTTGCAATGGCACTGAACGTATTGTAGGCTGAAAGAAATATGTATGAAGGATATTAGCTTCCTTAACATCAAATGTTTGCTGCAGAAACTTTCCAACAAAGCCAATGAAAGTTCCTTGTCATAATGCTGGCCTCTGGCAAAAGCCTTAATGAAGGGGTTGCAGGAAAAAGATTTGGCCCAATCATGGAAGATAGAAAGGTAACCATAGCAGCAAGTCACATCTCTGCACTGATATTTTCATGACTGGAAGGGCAGCTGAAGAAAGAAGCCATTTCTTTCTTAAAAGTGTCACTAGATGTGGGGAAGAGACTGGGAAACACTTTCTGAGGAAAGAGAAGAAATCTCTCAAATTAACGATGAAAAAGCTAAGTTTTTCACCAGTGCTTCTTCAGTGTTGGACAAGACAGTTCCATATCTCTCTGCTTTCGTCAAGCAGCAGTCCGACTATCTGGTCCAACACAGCAACTTTTTGCTTTCCTTCTTTCTTTATTTTTGTGCTGGCCTGATTTCTAGACTTCGAAAAGGAATCCAAGAGTGTCCTATTCCAATGATGGAAATAAATTCAGAACAGCATAGACTAAAATGTATGCTATCATTATTGTATGCATTTATTCACACTGCAAATGTGTAAATACCCGGTGCCAATGGTAACTAATTACACTCAATAATGACAAGTAATAATAAACACAATAAAAAATACAATTAATAATAATTCTAATAATAATAAATACTAGTAATAATTAATAGTAACAATACTAATAATTAATAGTAATAATAATAATAATAGTAAATAATAATAATTGAAGAGTCCATTGCAAGAATGATGGATGTCACTTTCTTGTCGAAAATGAACCAAGACTGTCAATGCATAGCTTAAGACATATAGAATGTACATAGAGAGTTATATGACATTAACACTGATAGTCATTGTCCAGTAATGATCGAAAAATCACAGTTAAGCTTTGAGCACTAAGCATTTCAAACTTTCAATTGCATCTCCTGCAAAATGTATTCCAAATGACATCCATCATTCTTGCAGTGGAGTCTTCAATTGCTATACATTTATATTTACAGTTGAGCTTTAGTGAATGTCGAATTATGATTTCTATTCTTATTGTTTCATTACTAATCAGATGACAGATAGTTCAGTTGGTAGAGAAATGGCTATGGACTGGAACCTATCCTAAGTTGAATGTGTATCAATAATGTAGATAAACTCACTCCTCCATGTTACGCTTTTGTTGATGTATTGTAATTGTAAAAATTGCATGACTGCGACTTGACTGTGCATTCATGGCAGTTGCTCCTGTAGCTCTACATGCTGAACCCTGAAGAAGAATGAAGCAATATGAGTCAAGAACCAAGATCATAGATTCACAAAGCAACCATGTTATAAAAAGCTAATCAGGAATATAAATTATTTTGTTTTTATGGATATATACAGTACATATTAAGTTATTTACACCGGGCACAGTCAAATGTTTCTAATGCAGTCTATTAGAACAACCTCAAATATACAAATACACCCTCTAAGTAGGGGGAAAGGAACTGGCCACCCTACCCCATTATCTCCTGGCTTAGTTGCCTCAAAGCGCAAAAAGACTGAAAAGTGCTAATATTCTTCCAGGAAAGGCAGTCCATTTGGAAGATTTTGGAAATTAAACTTGTAAGAGAAAGATTTTTTTTTGTACAGAAAATGCATAAAAATGTAGTAATTCTTCTTAATTCTTCATTAGGATATGCATTATTTACATTAAATTACAAATTAATATAAATTATTTCTAAATATTCAAATTTTGTTTTACTTACCTTATAACCTATATTTACATCCTTGCTCAACTCAAAATCTGTGCTTCAGTGCCTGGCCATGATAATATCTTTGAAAAATATTGGAGTGCAAGAGGTCAAATGACTTTATTGTCAAACGCCTGGCATTAGAAAACAACAACATCCTTGCTCAAACAAAGAGGTTTTCTATTAATTCATTCATGAATGCGCATTCTGTACTACAATATTACCCTCTCTTTGACAGTGAAATAATTGGGTCTGTTCAGTAATATCTAACAGGCTGTTCGGAAATGAAATAATGATACAAACAATTTCGATATTAATCATAGTTGACTGAACCTATGGTGTGGAGTAAAAACAGGCACTGTAAACATTTTAAAATATTTTTTGTACTTTTTTACAATGACCAAATAATATTTTATCGATTTATATATTATTTCTGTTTACAGTACATCACAAACTTCAATGGAGAGAGAGATGCTATTTACACAGCTATACAAAACATATTGCCTTGGCTACACAATTGTAAAAACATCATAATGCTATCTGATTATAATGCAACAATTCAAGCAATAGCATGGAACTCAAAAACAAAAAAATTAACGAAATTCACAAAATAATCCAACAAATTAATAAACTGGATAAAAATGTTACATTGCAGTAAATATCATAACATATTGGAGTGGAAAGGAATGAGAAAGGTGATATTTGGGGCAGGGGGGGAAACTATTCAAACCAACTAAAAAAATATAGAAGTTTCCATACGAATCAATAAAATGCATCATAAAAGAAAAGTTCAAACAAATCACGCCCATAAAAAGTAAAGTACAAGGATCTCAAAGGGATAAATAAAATTCACAACCCTAACACAATTCCAGAACTATCACGAAAAGTAGCAGTTGCTACATATTGCCTTATCATTGGCCACGACTGTTTGAGTAGTTACTTGCATAAAATTGGATTGTCATCATTGCCAAGCTGTCCCCACTATAGGGAGGGGGAGAGAATAAGGATTTGGAACATCTAAAATCCTGAGCAGCTTTGAATATCACACAGATATTGTTTCCAAATAAATAATTGGAATGCAAGAAGGAAAATGATTTCATTGTCAAATAGTGAGCATTATATAGGGTACATACATACAAGTATTATACAATAATATATATTCAATGTGAGTACAGTTGGTGTGTTGCCAAAATCTTTAATTTTGGAATCTCACTTCCCAATTTTAAAATATTTATATCACCAATGCGCATTCTTCTAAAGACATTAATTGCTAGCTGTGATGGCTAAATCATAGTTCAGTGTTTGTAATTCCTCTAATATTATGCCTATTTTTAATGAACAGCTAGAAATTCACCTTGTATAATTAATTTTCTTGTGAAAGTATGACAGCTACTGTAATATTCTTCTAAAGATACTGCTTGCTGTGATGACTGGAGCATGGTTTAGTGATAGGTTAATTCCTCTACTACTTCGTTAGCTATTTTAATGAAGAGCTAGAAATTCATTGAAATTCAATTACCAGCAATCTTCTTTGTTATGAGAGCTATTTTAATATTATAAATAACTATAACCTTCCAAAATAATACTCAGGAGATTAACAAGGTAGAAGAAATAATGCAGGCTTGACAGTAAGTAAATATAGATTTTTTTATTCAGTTAATGATAAACAGTGGCATACTGACAGTTTAGAACTTGTTTTACTTGGAATTGAATGAAATGAAACTTTTTTTTTTCCCAGTAACATAGATAAAATATCCAACACCTGATGCATTGCAAGTGGTATTATATAGAACCATAGCTGATCTATAAAAAAATGACTTTATATATGTTGTTGTTTTCTAATGCCAGGCGTTTGACAATAAAGTCATTTGACCTCTTGCACTCCAATATTTTTCAAAGATATTATCATGACCAGCCAATGAAGCACAGATTTTGAGGTGTTCCGAATCCATTTCTTGGTTTGAGTTGCACAATGGGCAATGACCTGATATATTCATATATTCTTCTTGATAGTACTTCGAGTTTTTTTATTTTACTTATATATTTTTTGTCACTAGTAAGAGCGACTTTAATCAATATGTCTTGTTTCGAATCTCATACGGAACATTTTATGTTATGATAAAAAAAGTTATGAGAGAACATGAATATTATGATCCTTACCCATTGTTCTTGATTTCTGCAAGAAAAATGATTTGCTGCGAAATAATTATCATAAAGTGAGAAACAATATTGCTGAATCGCTCAGGAAATTAAACAGCTTTGAAGTATTTGAAGAGGTGCATTGCATATCATCGGACAGTTCCATAAAATGAGCAGATATTGTTGCGATCTATAGAAAGGAGATGTTTGGATACATTTTGGACCCAACTGTGAGATTCGAGAAGGATACCAATAAAACAGAAGTAAAAAAGGAAAAGCAAAGACATTATGAGTCATTTATTCCCTATTTTTGTGAAAAGTAAGACATTCAAAATTGGGAAGTAACTGGGATATTAATTGGAGCATGTGGTAGTAGCTACTACAACATTTTGTATTACTACATTCTTGCGCTTAGGTTTAACACGTTGACTGCCGCTTGAAGCGTATATACGTCTCACAGCACGTATATATACGTCAAGTGGCAGTCAACGTGTTAAATATTTCATCTTTGGAAGAAATAATACAGTGTTTTGAGAGATTCATTACATATAGTAAATTATCATTTGTACAATCATATAAATGAATAATAAAAAATTACCCCATTAGAGATAGCTGCTCTTGTAATTTATAACCACTTTGAACAAATATATAAATTATAAATAATAAAAATTAATATTCAGAAAAACAAAAAACTCTTTAATTAAGAAATTGAATTTTTTTATTGACATATCAGTAGGCTGAACCTTTTAATGGTTACCGTTTAAAAAGGGGCAGCTACTCAACATTTTGGAGTTTCTCTCTACACAAAGACATGAAGAGAGACCATGCCAGAAATCACTCTACTGAGAGCAAGTTATTTCTAACAAAATCTCAAAGCAGACTTGAAACACCAAAAACATTTCTTATTCATAGAGTGACAAAAACAAACATTCTACCTGTAAAAGACATCTTGTAGTATCTTCTGGACAAGTCACAGGAACTTCTGTCAGGCCAGGAATCCGTATTCCCTTGCCATCTTCTCGAATGTCAACTACACATTTGTTGGTTGCCAGAAGATCAAAGAGTTGTTCTTGATAAAGCTACAAAATTGAAAATATTGTCCTTGAAGTATAATGTACCTTACTTGTATAGGTTCATTAAATTGATATATAAAAACAAACATAGCAATATTCTATATTTTAGATACCAAATTTAAGGATCACTACAAACGAAAATCACCAGATTATTTTCAAATATAAGTCTTCAAATCAATGCAAGTAATCTTTCAGCTACCAACACTTACAGCTTGATTTAGGGATTTTGGCCCCTGCAAAAAGCAGATAGACTAAGAGCAAGTTACTCATCACTACTGGCGGGCTGCGTCACACAGGTCAGGCAGCGCAGTCATAAAACCTAACACTTCCTTCTTATCATGCAGCGGTACACTCCGTTTTAAAACACAATATTCTTCCACACGTCCCGTTACGAACCACTAAGTTTTTTGACTAAACAATGTCATGATGACATATTTTCTTGACATGAGTGTCCCTCAGCTTCGAGCATAGATATTATTTTCATTCTTCCTGTTTCCTCTTCCCCTCTTATGCACATGTATGATTAAATTTTCTTCTTATGACGCAGCACACAGCTCGCTCACTAGCCAAACAACAAGGACAGGGGCCATTAACTCTGAATCGAGCTATACTTTATTAATGGAATGCATGTGCATTTATCATCTTTTAAAAGCATTCCAGAAGGTATTCTTCCAAACTTCTAATTAGTATTAATGATAAACATAAATAAGGTATCTATAAAATTTCGTCAAAAGCCATATATACTTTAAATAAATAAATGAATAGAAAAACAAACAAATAAATAAATAGAGGAAAGAATCATACTATTACTAATTTGATATTAATACAATTATTGTGATCATATAGCTAAAGTAAAACATTCTATAATGTTATACAGAGTGGCTGACTTAACATTTTCATATCCAATAAGATTTTAACTGTTGTTGCTATAATATGCAATACAGCAAATACAGTGCGGCCGCATCACACTTGATCTAAAGAATGCGGGCAGGAGCAAGCCTGTAAAGCGTCAGGTAAAACGTGGCATTTTAGATCCATCGGCATATTGCACTCATATACTTCAATTAATTAATGACATGCATACAATCCTCATTTTATTTCACTAACCTGTGTTACAGTAGTTGCTGAAAGTGGTATCCATTAGCATTCAGACATTACTGACATCTTTTCATGAAATTTGAATTCCCACACAAAAGTTCTTTTGTTATCCTTCTAATTTCTATTCTTATATAAGGTTTGTTTCAACACGGTTTAGAATTGATTCTGAACTCCCAGGTCCTTGTTCCAACAAGCTTTAGAACTTTTCGGAATGAGTGATATTGGTTGTCAATTAGATTATAGCATTCAAAGAAGCATTTGAAGTATGGACTGTGGCAGAATCTTGTTGAAAATATGTATGTTGTCTCTCATTATCAGATAATTGTTAAAAAACTGTGCAAGTATTTCCCATACGATAACTATGCTTTTATTTATTTAAACAAACATCCCCTAAAATAGGGGTTGCTCTGAAGGACAAGTATATTAAATATAGAAGTATTAGTAAAAACATACAATTTTATAATTTTTCCGTGAAAAATATTATTATTATTGTTGTGTTATTAATTTACTTTACATATGTGATTTCTGAGAAGATAGATTGAATATTTTAGAGCTGTCAAAGAAACAGTTTTGGCCAAAGAGGATTCAAGATTGAACTCTTTGCAGAAATGAATACATTTTTTTGTAATTGTGCCTCTAGCACCCACTAATAATCCAGTAATTTCAATAGTTTTTAACTTATAGATATTTAAATAATAACGAACAATTGGACCATAAATTTGATCAATCTCATTGTTGACATCTTCCAGTTGAGTTGTATTCAATTCAAAGCGGATAGTAGGATCTATTATATAGTCTGTTGTGTTGTTAAAGGCTAATATATCAACACGCTGACAGCTTGCTGTTTCCGATAGACCATGGATTTCTTCATAGGTGGTATATCCCTTGTTGTGAAGAGCTTGAATGATTGCGGACCTGATTTTGTGATGCCTGACATTGCATAATGTCTCACCATGCGGACAAGAACATGGGCGAAAATATCTTAAAAAAATATCAGTATTATTACTCAATTTGCTGTTACAGCACACCACACACCAATCTTTTCATCATGCAGGGGAACTTAGTGAATTAATAGCGGATTTTCAGTGCTCCAGAATCTATTGTTCTGTGAACATACAAAACACGTAAATGAAACCATGCCTCCATCAGAGAAACTGATTAAATGTGGATCAGCAATACTGTCAACAATGTTTTGTAAAACCCAATTACAGAAATTCACTCTACTTTCATTGTCATGCAGTCGTAAGTCTTGGACTACAGTAACTCTATAAGGTTTCAATTTTAAAAGTTTAGTAGCCATATGGGCTGATGTTTTTGATACACATACTCCTTGTGCAACAAGACAAAGACTTATTAGGAGAAGGTTCAAGTGATGAACCAATATCATCAAGTTTTGCTTCTGTTAAAACCTTTTGTTTTGGCCTATAAATTTTAAGAGTTCAGCAATCTCGTTTCTCTTAATCTAATAACAAGGTTTCGAACTGTATCTCTATTTGGAGGTCGAATATCGAGGAATTTCTCTTCAAATTGCCTACACACTTGTCAGTATGAATGTGTTTTGATATAAGTTTCGTACATAATATTCACTGTTGCGGAGTAAACTTTTCAGCCGGCATTTCAATTGTCTAAACACGCACTTCAAACGTATTTAAAAGAAGTACACAAGCACACATGTCTTCTATTACTAACATCTCAGACATCGCAGCCTTGAAGAAGCATGAAGCAATCAGCGGTTGGGATCTTTTCATGTTCTTCGAATAGTGTGTGATGCGACAGCACTGTACAAATTAAATTATATTGAAGGGGACATCTGATGAATGTAAAGAATTTTCAAGCTATAAATGCCAACATATTTTTTTATGGCAATACAGTAATACTGTATTTTACTATGGTAATATTAATCTTCACATCTCGAACATTATTTATGTAATAAATATTTAATTACGTGCATCAGGATCTCCCCTTCACTGTTTCATCTACCACACTCCACAAGTGAAGCATTTCAAATTATCTTGGATTTATATAATTCTACAGCTGAACTGTAAGAGTCCTCCAGATAGTTTTTCCTCAGAGTTGATTCATCTGGGATGACAACTGCAACATTTATCTAGGAAATTCCGGAATGAGTTGATTGCTAAGTATATTCCATGGTATAGTTTCTGCAATTAATGTGTAGCAGCGAGCACTGAAAAATACATTTTTTTCAAAAGAAAAGGGAGTTTGTTGTGGCAATAATGTTTGCTTTGAGGAGCTTTGTTTCTATTTAGCTGCAAGATGTTGATTGGTGTTGAATTTTATCATGACTAAACTTTTTCTCACACACAATTTGTTTATTGCAGTTGACAAAAATAACTGCCATTTGTTGTTGTTTTCTAATGCCAGGCATTTGATAATAAAGTCATTTGACCTCTTCCACTCCAATATTTTCAAAGATATTATCATGGTCGGCCAATGAAGCACACATTTTGAGGTGTTCCGAATCCATTTCTTGATTTGAATTGCACAATGAGCAGTTAGGAGACTGATATATTCCAATTATATGCAGGTGCTTGGGCAGCTACAGACGATTTGCGTGGATTATGATGCGGAGAGTTCCATTTTTTCCCTTGAGATTGTGTTATCAAATTTTGTTGAAGTCTAAGTATGAAGATTTAATAAATCTTTTCACAGAGTAATACGTAGATTTAGTAACAGGTCTGTAAGTAGCAGTGCTGCCTTTCGTCAGTACTGTCATTTGTAGTGTAATCTTATAGTCTACAGTCGACTCATTATCTTAAAAGCATTTTTTTTAACATTATAACATGCACACAGCATTCACTGTAACTTTCTTGTAGAAAGACTGGACAGTGACAAATACAGTGTACTGTATAGCAGAGATGTCATGCAGAGGTATATTGTATCCTTTGACAAGGAGTCTAGAGACCTTCCTACATACATGCAGGCACATGCTTGAAAAAGATTCTTTGTCACTAATGCACCTTGTTTAAAGGCTAGAAATACCACACACTTTGCATGTATGCTGTCTAGGAATAGCACAATGCAGAGCATGCATGTACGCGCACACGCGCACGCACGCACGCACGCACACACACACACACACAAAAAACGAAGAGGAATTTTTAAAACGGTTGTGTTGTCAGGTTTCCTGATAGTACATCAACTGAAGCTTGACATGTAAGTTAATTATTTTTAACATTGTATTTGGCAGTGAAAGTAAAATTTACAATTCATTTCTTAATTGCCATGGCAACAATTCTTGAACAGGTCTGAAATACTTACAGCAGCAGTTCCCAAAGGCTCCATGGATCCCTAGGGATCTGCCAACACTTATAAGGGGATCTGCGGTTGGCAATTTGAAATAAATAACATAGCCTATAATACTACTGTTTTTCTCGATACAATTGTATAGTACTGTACATGACTGTTCTTGTGAAAGTTAGTATATCGCCAAAGGTTTATTTTATTGGGTTATTTTACGATGCTGTATCAACATCTAGGTTATTTAGCGTCTGAATGATATGAAGGTGATAATGCCGGTGAAATGAGTCCGGGGTCCAGCACCGAAAGTTACCCAGCATTTGCTCGTATTGGGTTGAGGGAAAACCCCGGAAAAAACCTCAACCAGGTAACTTGCCCCGACCGGGATTCGAAGCCGGGCCACCTGGTTTCGCAGCCAGATGCGCTGACCGTTACTCCACAGGTGTGGACTCGCCAAAGGTAGATGACTAGATCTCACCCTTGCAAAAGCCGATCTTCGAGCTGTAAAAACACGACTTCCCTTTTTCACTTAAGGTAGTCAATTCTATTGAAAATTTTTGTCTGCTTGGCGAGAGTGGCGAGTTATTAATGAGTGTGAATGTTTGCAGTTTTTTCTCTCGAGACCAACAGTGTAAGAATAAGTTTTTGTAAGTGCTCGAAGACTTAATATCTTAATTGTAAAATAAATTTGATTGACAATATGATTTAGTCAGCAATAAATTTTGACACGTATTTTTAAAAGAAACGAATTTCTTCCATTGTTGTGCAAGCGTTCTGCTTCTGCTACTTTTATTGTGAAGTCAGTTTTTATTAGTTCAGTATGAGCATCCTATGTGGTGTTCGTGTTAAACTGTGTGTTAAGAACCATATGCTTTTGATTCCGAACATAATAATTTTAATTTAACATTACAAATAATTTTCATACTACACAGTGTTATCTCAATGAATTGGTGGCTAATAAAAGACAATCAAAATGACAGTTCTACAAATTCAGAAACCAGTCAGTCACATTGTCATCTATCACACCCCAGTGCTGCTAATTTAGAAATGGGTGAATCAACCAAAAAAAAAAAAAAAAAAACAAAAATATGATGAAACAGATATTTAGTGAACTTCCTGTCACCAAATTCTGGTGTAGCCTACTTCAGGAATATTCGGAAATTTATAAATGTGCAGTGGTGAAACTCGTCCCATTTCCAACAACATATCTCTGCAAAGTGGGATTTTCACAATATGCAGCAACAAAATCAAAATTCCATCATCGCCTAGATGCCACATCAGATATGAGAATTCAACTTTCTTCCATCTCCCCCAACTTGAATGAAATTTGTGAGACGAGGATACAACACCATTCTTCACATTAGCAATTTGAAGTTTTTTTTGTAATTATGCATGTAATTACTGAAAATATACACGCAGTTTATAAATACTACTGCATGTTTATGAACTCATGGCTATGCATGGTAATTAATGTATGGTTGTAGACATAATGTCAGTGTTAAATATGTACAGAATATAAATAATTAAGGCATATTAAATTTATATCTATATTAATCTAATGATTAAATTAATTTAATTAAATTTTAAAAAGTTTGGGAACCACTGACTTACAGTACCTACTAGTTTGACAGATCTGAAATACTTCCAGTATGAGTTGAAAATGACATAGCACCCAGGAGAATAGTAATCTAACAACCAAACCTTGAATTATTCATGGATTTTTAGCAAAATCTACAAATGCATTGATTACTTATTGATTGTAAAGTAAAATGTGCAATTTGACATGTTAACATTAAGAACCGATTCAATTTAAAGAGATAGTTGATAGTAACATTGAATAATAGCACCATAAGCTTGCTGGAAATATATGTTTTTAGATTTCTCAAGAAAATTTGCCAATAACATAATCTCACTAGTATGAATATTAACGTTTTTATCTAAACATCGCTTTCGAAAAACATTGTAAGCTACTTCACACCTTTCCTTTGATTTTTCCAGTAAAAGTGATGGACAAGCTATATTTGCATCTTCTTCAATACCAAGCTCACTCATTTTTACAATATTTTAGTCAAATGTTACTGCTTCATAACCATTAAACATTCAAACATTAAATTCCGACACATAAACAAGTAACATAGCAACTAAGTCATGTATTACTTGAATTAATGAATCTATGGCAAAATTTAAAAAAGCAATTTTGATTTATTATTACTTTTTACGTTTTTTCAAGTATTAAAAAAAGTTATTCACTAACTGCAAACTGTAACGGACTTATCTCGAATGTTTGGAAACTGAGACTCTGGGCCTCTGTTACCCAAACTGCATTCTCGACCAGGGAAGTCTCACATTTCTTGGAATGGTATGTAATATACTATTTTAGGCATAATGACTCTTCAATATAGATATATGTACATAAAAGGAAACTTTTTTTATACACATGATTATGCTTATGCTCCTAAATTTGATTGAGTCTATTCATCAAACCTACCAACTTATGTGTATTCTAAATGATGGTGAATGCATGATGGATTATTAAGATGAGGTATAGACTGAGGTTCATACACAACTAAATGTTTCGAAAGTTGAACTTCTTAGTTTTCAGATAGGGGTGACTAAGGACAAGAGGAGGTAAAGAAAGATTTAGCCTTTTTTAAATCATAAAATGTTTATACACTGCATATGTATTTGATCACATTTAGCAATCCCAATGAATAGCATCTTCATTCTCCTCTTTTTTTTTCATGACAGAGGTAGATCTAACATTGTGAAGTTCAATGTACAATCCAAATATCTTTTAAAACTAATTTGGGTTTCATTAAAATATCGCATTTCCAGGTCCCAGCCACCTCTTTGGAGAATTGTTAATGTATACATACCTCCATGAAAGATACTGTAATCTTGAATTCCCAATTTTCCATTTCTTTCACTTTTTCAAATATATCACTTATTGAGCGTGGTATAACACCCATATTTTCATCTCCAGTAAAAGTAGTTCCCATAGAGTAAGTTTTTCCTGATCCAGTTTGTCCATAAGCCAGAACTGTCACATTGTATCCTAAAATTATTAAAATTATAAATATAAAAATAAACATATTAAACTGTAAAATGTATGTATTAACCAGTAGTTAATAAAAACTATAAAGCATTTTTAGTTAAAATGACATTTTATTAAACAGTTCTGAAAATTTGCTCACATATTTCAATTCAATTACTGCATGAACAAAATTGGATATGATGGAGACTGGATTGGTCTTACACAGGATAGGGACCAATGGTGGGCTTATGTGAGGGCGGGAATGAACCTTTGGGTTCCTTAAAAGCCATTTGTAAGTAAGTAGAAAGAGATTTTCTCACAAGTAGAAATTTTTAACCTTTCAGTATAAGAATACTAACAAGGGAAGTATCACACCCTGCATGCCGAAACTTACCTGGAAACTTTGGTGACATAACAGATGTACTATGAGAAGGCCACGTGCAAAACATTAGCTGCCTGTTTTCACTGCAAAGACCCGAAATCGAAGCTGGAATCCTTCTGTGGTCAGACGATAACATAGTGCAGCTGGACATTCCTGTCTCACTGGCGAGCGGAGTGGAGTGCATGTGTGAAATGGAGTAAATTCTCTCGCGTCCTATCTTATCAAAGAAGTATAAACAAGAAACTGAAGTGACTGGTATCGATTGAATGTTGAAAACAATTGTTTTCGGCACCATGCAAATAAAACTTCGGCGTGAATATCTTCACGAGTCACTATTTTTTCAGGTAAGCGGCTGTAAAGGGCTTTCCATTGCCAGAAGAAGAACTTATCAAGTGGCTGGATTTTTCCCGTAGTACCAGGAGAAATCTGGAGCAGTTCAATGGTCTTGCCAGGAGGAGTAACTTCAATACGAGTTGTGTCACTGTACGTGGTCCATGAGTCAAACAGCAGAATACAGTTTTCGTCAGGGAATGGCAAGAAGACTTCACACCATTGCTTCAACTCTTTCTTTCCCATTTTACCTGATTTCTTGGCAGTGACAATGATGTTATCAGCTTGAAACATCCTTTTGGACACTATTGGACCAAACGTTCCTGTTGCGCCTGTAGTATGATAAATAATTTCGGCAACAAAGAGCCATCCATAATTATTGTGGACATGACAGTGTATGAATATGTCAGTGCACTGACTGATTGAGCTATTGTGTATCTCTTCCCAACAAATGACAGAGTCCGTTTAGATCGCAATTCGCGTTCAAATCCACTTTGGCCTGTGTTGTAGATAGAGGAGGTTGTGTAGTACATAAAACGTGCTCTGGCAATCTCCAGAAATGCCTCTGCAGCCTTATTCTCGTTTGTGTCATCGTGAATATGGGAACGGGATATGAATTTTGTTACTTTCCTGCTCCTAATCTTATACCTTATCTTAAAACGACTTATCCAAGAGTGAGATGCACAGAAATCCTTATTTTTGATGACAAGCCCTTGGGAAATTTCCAAGGCCCACAGTTGCAGGTTTTCGTCATTGAGATTTTGCTTTCCTCTTCTAGCATGTTTAAAACATGCAAATAATTTTTCATACGTAAGTTTCTTATGTTCTATGGAATGTGTCGATATATTTTCCACCTGTTTCTTCCATAAATACAGTTGTCGCCCTGATGTAATGAGACAAAAGTTCCTGCGAATGTATGATACTGAATGGCGTTTTTTTTATCACCTTCATTCAGACACAATTGCACAGCTGACACCTACATTTACATTTTTTACAGGCCTTGCGACATAACTTGAACTGGACTATTTGCATGGGGACTAGCTATTTGTATCACTGGCTTATGGGGATTCACTGTTTGACTCGAATATCGAACTCAGGCCTGCAACATTACCTGTGGCAGGAGCAAGAGTCTTGCTATCGGTATCACTTCCTCCACATACATCGCGAATTGTTTCCTCATATGGGTCCACAATTGTACAACTATTTTGAATCAGTTCAATAATGAACTGGGTCATTTCTTTTATTTCGCATTTATGTTTCCTGAAGATGAAACACCATTATTACGGAAATAACTCATGACAAACTCAAGTTTATGTCTTGTTCCGTGGAACTCATTGTGACAGTTCTACTTTCTTATACCACCCTCAACTTTGTACAGGATACATTAACCCTGTAGTCGTCCGCTTGTATTACTGACCTTGACTCACGTGCTTCTGTTCACTGCTAGTTGGCACAGCTCCATTGGCTTGCACACAGAATGGGCTGTCCATTCCAACCTGTCGTGACTAGTATCCACTTCCCTATTGCTTATATGCATAATTCTGAGGTTTATTTCAGGGCATTGCAGTAGAAACAGGCAGCTAATATTTTTCACGTGGTCTTCTCGTACCACACCAGTTATGTCACAATTAAGGCAAGTTTCGGCATGAAGGGTGTGACACTTTCCTTGTAAGAACTCATTATTTTTGCAAAATCTGAAGAATAAATTTTTAGAATTAGGTAACTCTACACTTTAATAACCAAGGACCAGAGTCCACAGCCAAAACATTTCTATATGTTGGAAAGGAGGGAGGGGAGGGGGAGAGGTGGAGGGGAAGAGGTAGGGAAGATGTAGAGGGAGAAAGAATAATGTTCCCTGATCCAAATCTAATCCCAATTTGGTCCTGAAGAATTTCCTAACGTGAGTCAGAATAAAATGGTCTCACATTACATTATCACCTTCAAACATCAGGAAGTGTAAAACAAGATATATTCAAACACTTTCAAAAGAAAAAATCTCAGAGAAGACAAAGGAATAGATGGAAGAATGAGATCGCCACAGAATGCCTGAGGATGGTGGCTGACAGCTGGGAAAGTGCATTTTTGTGTTTGGTTGTACTGAAATGTTGCAATATGAAATATTTCTTTTCGTAGTTCACTGACTGCTCACATATTTTGCATGTAAGTACAAAATACGTCAGATCCAAAAGTATTAACGTAACTTTGCAATTTACTGCGTAAAGGAACACTGAATTTCGGCATCTTGCTGCTAGCTACAACAACGTTGCAATGAAAACTGAAAGAAAAATAATCGTTAAAAATAATGTTAGACTCACTCTCATTGCTGCCTTGTCAAATAAACAAGCGATAATTAAAAAGCTTACTGTTATACATTTTTGCACGGCAGCACTCATTGTTGCAAAGAGAATATGAACTGACTGAAAGACAATAATATACATTCGGTGAAGTCACTTTCATTGTAGCGGTTATAGAAATAAATTAAAATATACCTGTAGGCAATTTTTAATAATAAATTATTAAATATTAGATAAATGATCAAATAAAGGCAAAAAACGCATTTATTTTGTAAATTAGGCATTTATATTATAAAAAGGCAGAAAAGGGCAACATAAAACTGTGACGTTTCAATCACAAAGGTAGATTCATATAGATTTACTTTCAAAATGAAGATAGATTTAACACATTTAAAAAGGCATTCTGTCAAAGTTCCGGTCTCTGGTCATCAGCAATCTGATGACAAGACCATCCCTGTTGAATAAGAGAGACAGCTCTTCAACTTCACTAATATCAACCATTTTGTGATTCCTTTATAACACCTCAATAAAACCACAACAATGAACATAGCCTCAAATATGTTGTTGCACGAAGAAAATCAAATTAAATGATATTGGTTTTAGACATGGATAGATTACTGTCTGGTTTCCTTAGACTGTAATAAAGATGTAAACAAAATGTTGTTTTCTAAATAGACATGATGTTATTGCATATGGTAATATCACAAAATACCTGTAAAAATACAAAAATTTGTTGGCTAATTTTTTAAAGCAGCATATAATAAAGTGCACACATCTTATGCACAAGTGTGCACATCTAACTTCATTTAATGTGCATTTTAATTTTCTTTTTCTGAAGTTTCTCACATTTTATAGAGATGTGTATGATCTAGTATGAAGATTAAAAGACAGTTTAGATTTGTCTAGTGTTTACAGATACACCCGTTTCTTTATTTTTCTGCAGTTTAATAAATTATGAGCTTTATTTTCAATAGAATATGCACAATTTATCAACTTGATCTCTGAATTACATACAAACAATTAAAATACTCTCTCTCGTCTGTTCTGTTCTCGCCAGAACGCAAGAATGAAAAATCAAGGTGGTAAGGTGATACTGTTCTTGGATAAACCTACTTGTCACTCAAGGGTTGATTTGTCTAGCATAAATCTAGCCTATTTCCCTCTTAACACAATTTCAATTATGCAACTGACGAACCAAGAAGTGATTTACACAATGAAATCTTTTTCATTCTACAATCACTTATTGCTAAAGTTAGTACCTATTCCAGCATTTCTGAGATTATTAAGCTGTTAACTCAATCCATCAGACTAAAAAGAAAATTCGTTAAAGCTGGTTTCACTGCACAAGTGTCAACAAAGACCCCAAGATATTACAGGGAAAAATTTAAAGGAAATTTCCTAACTCTGTGGACAAGGAAAACTGTCAACTGATGCCGAAGATGTGAATTTTGATTATAAACTCGTCATGAAGGAAGACAAAGTGCATCCTATATTGCTAGTGAAAATAGCACAGTAAATCAAGTTATGGACGAAACAGATGGCAATAAAGGCGATAAAAGGGAGTTAAACATATACAGCTATACAGAAGTGCTATCATCTACAAGTGATTTTCAGGAATGTTCTGGAACTCATGAAACTGATGCAAGACCCAAAGGAGATCACAGAGAGCTACCTAGTGAAAAGTTGCGACAGTGCACTTTAAAAGAAATGTGGAGACAAAGGAATTAGGAGAAAGACTGCACTCATGTAAATGAAATACGAAAATTAAATTAACCAATTTATGTATAGATTTTGATTGCAAATTATTCCTTCATTATGTTCCTATGACGAGTATTATACAGTATTATTCTTAGTACAACATTACTAGAAACCTATGAAAAAGGAAAATAATTACCAGAGCAATGTGTTCCTTGTAGGCAGGTTTTACTTTTTACTGTATTAAAAAGTTATAAAGGTTAATACACAATATTAGTGAGGATGAGCTCCAGCAAGTGTCCCAGAACTTCATACTTCGCTGCACAATGTGTATAGAGTGTAATGGAGAATATTTCGAGCAAATTCCCTGAAATTCAGGTAAAATTCTCTCCATTTCCTTAAATAAATAACTGGTTATGCAAAAAATCACTTGTCACCCACTGGTGTCATGATATGCAAAAACATTATGCACACTAGAGCTGACAACTATTTGCCAGACTAGTGCCAAGAGACAGAATGAGTGCCAGTTCCCAGTTCCTTACGTTTGACTTGCCTTTCATAACAAACAAAGCAAAATATCGATTAGTCACATTAAATCAAACTCCAAAACATCTTTCAAGACACTCAGTACGAGGTGTGTTTGAAAAGTTCATGGTCTGACATATATAGTAGATGGCATTGAAAAGGTGTCAACAATGCCACCATTGTTAGTGACAATTTTACATTAATTCAAGCACGAAAAATAATAATTCTCTGTTGACTGCATTTTTGTATACTTTAATATTGAAGTTAGTACGCCAAACAGATTGGCAAAAGTGGAAAATATCGAGCTTTGCGTTGTCATTAAATATTTCGTAAAAAAGAGAACGTGTCTAACAGAAATTAAAGTGGACATGGATGCTACACTGGGGAATCTGCTTCAGTGTTTTCAACTGTGAAAAAATGAGCAGCACTATTTAAACATGATCGAGAGAGAGTGTGGAAGATGACACCTGCAGTGGACATCCAGTAACACGAACAAGTAAAGAAATCATAGAGAAAATCCATGATGTGGTGTTGAATGACCGCTGACTGAAAATGCAGGGAATTAGAGAGGTTATGTGTATCTCAACTGAATGTGTGCACCATACCTTAGGTAGTCAATGGCTTGGACATGTCCAAGGTCTCCACAAGAAGGGTTCCGCATTTGTTAACATCGGAACAACAGCACATACAAAGTAAAATTTCGAGGGATTGTCTGGCTTGAATCGAGAAAAATATGTTCAATTTTTTAGGCAGTTTGTGATCACTGATGAAGTCTGCATCCACTGCTACATTTGACAGTCAAAACAACAGTCGAAACAATGGAAGCAAAGTAATTCTCCACCTCCAAATAAATCAAAAGTTGTTCAATCAGCTGGAAAAGTCATGGTGTCCGTGATCTGGGTTACTAAGTGGATATCATGATTGCCTATCTAGCAAAGGGGACAAGAGAAAATTCGAGAAAAAAAGTCGTGTATGGCCAAGATGAAAGTGTTCTTTCATCATGACAAGGTACCTGCTCAAATGCCTACAATTGCAGATGCTAAACTACACTGAGGTGCAAAAAAAAGAAGAAGAAGAAGAAGAAGAAGAAGAAGAAGAAAGAAACGCTCACTTGTAAATATTGTAAAAAAATAACATTTGAGGTTGAATTGCTACATTACAGTAAAAAGAGCATTGTTGTAGTGTAATAACATTACATTTAAGGATATTTTGGCACATGAATTAGAACTTTTGAAGTTGTTTTAGAGGAAATATACATGGATTAGTTACAATTCATCTAAGGAGCCTAAAAAGCTGTTCACTTTCTTGATCGTAATCTTTGCCATATATCAATATGTTTTCATTGTTTTATCACTTCTCTTATGTTTTTCTGTGAGGAACGTTGTTGACGAATATTTATTTTGTAAATTCGACATTGAATTCATTTGCCAGAATGCTGCTGAGAGCTGAAGATGTTGTAAAAGCTATTGCACTAATTAACGATGGTCGCAGTTTGAGATAAGCTGCTGCTACCATAGGTGCGCCATACTCAACAGTTAGGGATGACATAAAAAGGTTCAGAGAAACACAAAATTACTGTAGAGAAAGCCTGAATCTGGCCGAAAACGCAAAACTACTGCCTGTGACAATCGATTTATAGTGCTGCAGATTTTGCGAAATCATCATACAATGACGGTGCAAGTCCGAAATCGAGTTCAGAACGCAACAGGGGTCAACATAAGTGTGTAGATCGCAGAAGTCTTCAGGAAGTAACTCTAAAGTCATGACGACCTACAATAGCTCCAGCAATGACCCCAGATCATCGAGCAGTCTGGCTTCAATTTACCCGAGAACATGCAGAATGGACAATGAGGGAATGGGGGAGAGTACTGTTCCCCGACAAGTCCAGATTCTCCCTGAGATCATCAGACGGCATAGAGAGACTAGGGGCGAAATAGAGAGTGTTATGCAGTGTGCGCTTTCTCCAAGAGAACAACATTCAATGGAGGCTCCATAATGGTATGAGCCAGTATTTTCAGGGAAGGTCGAACAGAGTTGGCTTTTGAGAGGAATGGAAGTCTAAATGCTGACTGCTACATTGAAGAGATCCTTTTTGAGCATATCATGCCATACGCACCTTTATTGGAGATTAATTTCAATTGATGCACAACGCTTGTCCACACACTGCGTTAAGGCTAACCTAACTGCTTATCTCGAGGAAGTGGGAATTGCCAAAATAGAGTGGCCAGAGTGGAGCCTTGATTTAAATCCCATCAAACACATATGGAGTAATATACATATACAGGGTGTATCAAAAATACGTGTACAAACTTCAGGCATGGGTTCCTTACACCAAAAGAAGGAAAAAAGTTCATATGAACATATGTCCCATAATCCTTTGTTTTCCCGTTATTCATTTATTACTAAAAGTTTGCGTTCAACGGCCTTCGAGGTCCAACCTCAAAACTTCATTTCTTTATGCACTCATTCATAGAAGGCTGTGACTCGTATCAGAAATGGACTGCAGATGGCGAAGTGTTGCCATGGATACTTGTTTACATGTGTCATTTGTCATTAGTCTGTCTTCAACGTTGCAATTGTGAACGTGGAGTGAGTTAACGTGTTTCGTTCAACCATGGCAGGACGATAGTCATTTCGTGAGCAGGCTGACATCATTTTTATGTATGGTCGCGCGAATGGTAATGGACGCGAGGCTGTACGGCTGTATCAGATGGCGTTTCCAGACCGAAGACAACCGAATCATCAAACCTTTGTTGCTGTGTATCGTAGCAATTCCTGAGACAGGAACTGTTGCACCACAGACTGGTGATCGAGGAAGACCAAGAGTTCTTCGTAAGCCGAACCTCGAAGAAGACATTTTACACTGTGTCGAAGACGATCCAGGTATCAGTACAAGACAATTGGCTGTGGCAACTGGTACAGCATGGAGCAGCTCTTGTATCCGTATCATATGCAACGTGTGCAGGGCCTTTCGCCTGCCGACTATCCACCACGGGAGAATTTCTGCCGATGGTTTCTAGCACAAATAGCCAATCCATTGTTTGTCTCATCATTTTGTTTACAGACGAGGCAACGTTTGGGAGAGATGGAATTACCAATTTCCACAATGAACACGTATTGGCAGACCGTAATCCTCGTGCTGTATTTCAGGCTAGACATCACCAACAATTTAGGATTAATGAGTGGGCTGGAATTGTAGGTGACTGTCTGGTAGGTCCATATGTTCTACCAGCACGTCTTACGGGTGCTATCTACAGGGACTTTATCCAAAACACTCTTCCAGAATTACTGCACGAAGATGTGCCTCTGAACATAAGACAAAACATGTGGTTCATGCATGATGGGGCTCCAGCACATTTTAGTCGCCTTGTTCGAGATACACTGACTGGTGTCTACCATGACAGATGGATAGGCAGAGGAGAACCAGTTCAATGGCCAGCACGTTCTCCCGACCTCAATCCTTTGGATTTTTATCTTTGGGGGCACCTTAAACAATTGGTTTATGGAGCAGACATCCTGGATCAAGAAACTCTTCATCGACGTGTCATGGAAGCCTGCGAAATCATTCGACATCATCCCGGAGTATTTGAAAGGGTGCGACAGTCCATGATTCGACGAGTGCATGCATGTCTAGAAGCAAGAGGAGGACATTTCGAGCATTGGTTATGAGTTTTGTGTGTTGGCACATTGTGAGTGTACCAATGTGTTGAACAGTTCCTAACGGGGAAACAAAGGATTATGGGACATATGTTCATATGAACTTTTTTCCTTCTTTTGGTGTAAGGAACCCATGCCTGAAGTTTGTACACGTATTTTTGATACACCCTGTATATTCATACATGAAGTATCGCCATCCTCATTGAATACAATGACTATAAGTAGCCATACTGTAGATATCTATTAATTTGAGAAAAATTCGTCCTGGCACCAGGAATTGAACCCGGGACCTCTCAGTTCTGCATGCTCTTTCCATCTGAGCTATACTGGGACATGATCTACGATGCCAGCCATAACTCTTCTCCTTCATATCATCAATAGCTACTACCTGCATTTTAAGACATACAAGTCATATATGCAGGAGCACATATTTAAATGACTTTATGCCCATTTTCGACAGCAGTTTATGAAAATGGTTAACATTTGACATATACATATATATTCATATATTTGCCGTCCTCATTGAATACAATGACTAAGTAGCCATACTGTAGATATCTGAGTGGTTCCATGAATATGTCAACTTAAGTGATAAAAATTGAAACTATAGTGGGATTGTTTGTTATTAATTTATTAAATGTGTTCTTAAAGTCTCAAGTGTCTTATTCTATAAGAAAATTTGGAAAAGAACGTCATGAACGTACATATCATAAATCAAAAGCTGCAGAATTAAATATCGTATTGAAATTGTAGTGGAACCGGCACTTTTCAAAGAGAGATTTCACTGAGTAAATATTTCATTTTATACAATTAATTTTTTCCATGTCACACTTTGGTACTTCCTCAACAAAAAGGATGATGCAGTGTAATTTTTAGATACGGTTAAGTCATCTATAATGGCATGTAATTATTCTCTGCAAGTCTGGTCAGTACATAACGCCCAACATGTAAATACTTTCGTAAACAGCATAATAAGAAATGGAATAAAAATTCCTTTCAGATTCAAAATCTACATTGTAATACAAACAAAAAAATATTTACCATTTTTCTCTAAAGTAAGTTTTTCTGTGTACAAATGCCATGACAAAAATGTCAGTACATAACGACACGTTTTCCTTTGATTCTCCTGCTTGGTCAGTAATAAGCGAGACACTGGTGAAGGTGAATGCGTGTAGTTGCTGTTAAGGCTAAGTCTATATCAGTGTATTAAACAAGATTTGTTTCTGGTATGGCAAAATCATCAGCACAAAGACAATGTCAATTTAGGCAATATATAGAGTAGGACTGATATGAAGAATGGACAGAAGAAGAGAAAGTCAGAATTAGGAAGAAAAGAGCTGCATTCAGAAAAACTAAAAGTGGAAGAGAACAATTTAAAGCAAAGAACAAAAAGCATAAATGAGATCAGAGGATGAGAGACAAATTGAGAAGAACTGACATCGCGATGCCTAAAAATGGATTTAAAAGCAGACAGGATTATAGAAAATGCAGAAAACGAGTTGAAACACTGCCCAATTTTCCAACCAAACGAAAAGAACTCATTGTTAATTTAGCACGGAAGGAAGGCTTAATAATGAAGAAAACAGAGGAACATAAGTCGAAAAACCAACTACCAGACAACATTCACACAGCAATTCTCGATTTCTATGAGGATATGATGATACGATAAAAACACACACACACACATAAAATAACTAACCAACCAATTCATAAAACACACGCATACATTTTGTTGAACTGGCAACGCTTCGCATACTTGTAGAAGGTTGGTGGCAGCAGGGTGAGAGGGGAACGGACTGATTGCGCATTGCTATGGCAACGTGCCCTCACCTCACTCATAATGTTAACTGCCAGAAGTACAGTACAAACATTCGTTAATTCTAGTATAGTAAACATTACTGAAAACAAAGTACTTAACACAAAAAGTTTTTTCCATTGGTTATTTAACGATATTGTATCAACTAGTGGGTTATTTAGCATCGATGGGATTGGTGATAGCGAGATGGTATTTGGTGAGATGTGGTCAAGTATTCACCATAGATTATCTCATATTCGCCTTATGGGTTGGAGAAAACCTCAAAAAAACCAAAGCAGGTAATCAGCCCAAGCGGGAATCTAATGCATGCTGAAGGTTTAATACTTGCCAGGAAGCCAAATAATATGTAGAAGCACTAATATACAAAGGATAACTAACAATTGAAGACGAACTTACACTTACCTTTAAATAACCTAGAGACTAAATCCTTCACAGCAGAATTATATATACACAACTGGTCGTCTTTTGGACCAAACACAAAATTATAGGTGAAAGCCCGATCAGTGCCTCGCACCTGAACTTGGGGCTCATTAGGAACTGTATCAAGGCATTGTTGACAGCCTCTGGCTATTTCTGTCTCAACAAGAGGACGGATGCGAAGAGCAACCTGTACTGTAACAGCACTCTCTGACATCTGAAAAATATAGCATACCAACCTTAGTTTGCTCAGAATAAGTGATGGTATTATTTAAAACTGCAGCTATCTGACAGATCTTTCCAAACCCACTTAATAGAACAAAGAAAAGACAATAACAAAATGTTTATTGGTAATGAGTGACAGTGAGATGAGAATGAATTAAAGATTGAATGAAATATAATTAATTCTGAAACCATCGTATATGTATGTTATATAGAGACGCTTCTACTTCTGATTTATTACACGCCCATAAAACTCCAATTAAACTGTGTACAAAAGCAATTTAAAAAAAAAAAGTTGTGTTAACCATCACCACTAAGATTCTTATGGGAGGAGAAATCGAGAAAATTATGTTAAACATTATACAAATAAAATAATAAAAAAATACAAAAGTCAATCTCTCAACTGATAAAACAGTGTCACTATTCACGAACAGCATCTCATTTAAACTTCATTTTAGTGAACTAAAAGAACACAAATTTAATCCAGCCAATTCGTGATATTCCTGCTGCCAATGGTGAAAAAAATTATTTCCGTCTATTATAGTTGCAATGATCCTCAGAGTTTCTGGCTGATATGTAACTCTATTACCAGGCATTACATCTCACTTGACAATATGTGTCAGAGGAAGAACAATTGTTTGTATGCATCTGAGTCTGATTAGTGTAACATGTACCTAATCAGTGATGTATGCAATGGAGGGGGGAAGGAACTGGTCAACCTACCCCATTATCTCCTTACCTAGTTGCTTCATAAGTGGTGCTTTTGGTATCACTTGTGAGCTTCATACAGTTAATTAAACAACAACATAGTTGCAATTTGTATGGTTCATACATTGAACATTTCACTTTATTTGGAACAAAATGCATTAGATAAATAAGACCTCTTGAATGTTCGCAATTCTTTTCATTCTGCTAGAAATATTCATAATATGCTTCTTTCCTAGCAATTTCCATTAGCTCTTTCTCCTCTCCCTCTAGTAGTGTACAAATTTACCTTTATATGAGTTTCAAGTTCCAGAACATGGTGGAATATCCAATAGCCTAATTCTGAGTGCCTTTATATACTTCCTTTGCTCTTCTATGGAATGAATTTGACTGAGAAATTATTAAGATTTATGGAAGGTTGTCATAAGTGTACAGACTCTTTGAACTACTTCTGTAGTTTAAAAAGGACTATACTTTGTGACAAAATTCTTGCATATGATCTTCAATGACTTCATATCTTCCGCGAAACAGAATTGTCTAGGCAAGGAGTATATCTACCAAGAGAAACAATTGGGCCTTGGACTTATTTTATTCTGAAATTCATTAGCTTGCCAGATATGAAGAGAATTAATTTCTAAGTATGACCTCCTCCTCCAAAAAAATAATAAATTCAGCTCAAACTGTTCCCTGTGTACAATTATTTTAAAGATACAGATTGTAGTGCACTGTTCATGTGACAACACAATAGGAAATGAATTTTGCTCTCCCTCTCTGTCTCTCTCACTTGGATAGGATAGCAATTGATATTACTTTCTCACAGCAATCTGCTATTGATTCTCATATGCGAGAGGTTTGCATTTTAGTATAGTAGAATTTTTCTCTATTAATATTCAATTTAGAGTATATTATAAACGTAAAATAATTATAAAACCAAAAAAGAAAATCAAACATGCCACAGTGTTATTGTCACAACAAAAGTTCTTGGCCATTGATCTTGTGAGTGAGTACACTTAAGTTTGTAATCCAGTGGACTGAATTGACTTGTACCTTCATCCCAAACAACCACACTACACAAAGCAAATCTTTATCAATGACATGCTTAATGCTACCAAGTGCATCTTCATATTTATGTTGGGAGAGACAAGTTTGACATCTACTTCATTTACGCAGATGCAACTTTTCACAGTTTAAGGATACAAGAGAAAAAAATCAATGTCACATTTCTGTTAAGGGTGAGATAATGATCTAATTGAGTATATTACTGCAAAATTTATTGCTGTTCCAACTGAAAATGAAGGAAAGGATGCCTGTATCCGTGGTGATAATACTCCTTTACCAGTTTTAATAAAAACAACCCTGAAGTTTGTAATATATTTAATTAGATAATGACATCACTCTTGATTATGACATTGTTCGTTTTTTCCATGTATCTGTCAGTTCCTTTCCACCAATCCCATTATAGTCCCTCAGAAGCTGACAATTCTGCATACTGTATCTACATGCTTTGGTTATACACAGGGTTGGAACTTTACATGTAAAAAAATGTTTTCTACACGACACAAAAAACTCGCGTAATTAACGTAAAATCACAACAAAATTTAAATATATATATATAAATGTCTTTAAGAAACAATTCTTGTAGGTATTTGCTCTTTACATTCTACTTTAGTAATAAAAGAAGATTTAACAAGGAAGATGTAGAAAGTAGGAAATTATCCAGTTTCTTATACACATGTCCATTGTTTTCCATACTGGTATATTGCAATTGCAAGGTGGCTTGGTTCATTTGTTCATTCAACATTCAACAATCAGCTGTCAGTACACTTCTGTTTCGAACATTTTCTATGTCATCACGTCATTACATTTGCTGAACAAAAAGCATGCTGCTAGACATATGAAATTAAATTTATTATAATTTTTATCTTGTAGGGCATAATGAAATATCTTGGCTGCTATCTTGAGAAATAAATTCTGATCACATAATCCAGACCTTCTTTCTGAGAGTTATATATAAATACAAAGTAATGGAACCAAATAGATTTAGTAAAGAGATGTCGAGCAACATTAAACTTTATTTAGTGAAATTTATAATTTTGAATTATGAATCCTGGTGACAGGCCATCTCACAATAAAAAAAGGAAACTTAATCTTGTTCATGTATGAACAGAAATGTGCTAAATGTGAAGTAATTACAGTAAAACTTCATGTATACATAGGGCTACCATAAGTTCTCGTTCATCCCAGACTGTTAAGATGATTTTGCATCATGTCCAGGGGTTCAGGGGCAGATTAAAGTATCAATTTGTCCTCAATTCTCTTTGAAAACTGAGAGTCCTTATAAGTGAAATGTTTGGACATCCCTTGTCAGATGCATAGAGCCTTTGAAGCATAGTATGAATCACTGATTGCATCATTCTCATGTGCACCGTGCATGTTACATCCCCACATTTTTATTTCACCACTGCACACTGGTACAAGTAAATGTACTCACTATACCTGTACTGATGTACCATTTTGATGTTCGAGGTCGAGGTCAGTTCATGCTATGTACCTGTGTCATTATTCGGTTTATGTGTAATGGTAACAGTCGAAAAGTCGAAAGAAAAAAAAAAAAAAGGATTTGTTTAATAAAGATTTGAAGGAAGAATTTCCATATTTGGTTACTGTGAATGGAACAGATAAAGTGAGGTGTAAAAAATGCCAAGGAGAATTTTCAATGCAACATAAAGGACGTGGAAATATTCAAGATCATTTGAATTAAAAAAAATAAATAAGACAGCTGAGAGAAACATCAGTGAATCTGAAGCTTTAAATGCATTAAAAAAAAAGTGAACTGTAACTAATGACAAATTATCTGTTAAGGAATTAACGTCCGCATATCACACTGCTATACATGCTCTAAGTTTCAAGACTTCCAATTGTACTTCAAAATTATTTTAAAATGTATGATCCTAAGTTTATGTTGCTAGAATGAAAATGGAAGCATTGATTATCAATGTTACTGAAACCTTCACAACTCAGTTGATAAATAAACAAGTTTCCGACACTCAATTTGTATCTGTTTCTATGAATTGTTCTAAAAGGAATGAATTATTAAAACTTGTTCCAATAACAATAAGATGTTTCAGACCAGACTGTGGTTCACATGAAATCAATTGAATTTGGTGAAGTGACTGGTGGAACATAGGAACTCCTTAGTAAATACCTTACTTATGGCTTTTAAGGAACCCGGAGGTTCATTGCCGCCCTCATATACGCCCGGTCCCTATCCTGAGCAAGATTCATAACCTTATTCCTTTGCTGTGGTTGTGCCAGAGAATCAGTCCCATTTCAAGGCTTATTGTTTGGTTTCGTAACAAGCTGCTTTTTACGGTGATGGGTTGTTAGCCCTTCGCCCAACCCCCAAGCTGGAGGACCACCCCTTATTGGCTGTCCACGACTGCTTATTCAATATATTCGCAGCTACCCTCCATATATGGAGGCCGTCTCCTCTATCCGCAACCTGAGGACGCGCCATGCCGTGGTGATAGGGACCCACAAAACATGGTAGTAAATACCTAATGGATGTAATTAAAAAAAACCTATCAAGTAAGATTGTGTGTTACTGTGGTGCAGACAATGTAAATTCCAACTTAGGCGGTGTTTGTAGAGGAGGAAAGAATAATATACATACAAAACTGCAATCAGAATCAAATAGGGAACTTGCTGGAGTTGATTGTGGAGCTCACATTGCAAACAACTGCTTATAGACATACCGGTAATCAGATAAGTTACCCTATTGATTTTGAGTTAATTTTAATGAAGTTATTTAAGTACTTCCACGGTAAGAGTTACACAATTGAAAGAATTTTGTGAATTCACTGCTGTATAGTGCAAGAAAGTGCTTTCTCACAGTAAAACCAAATTCTTGTGTATGCAACCAGCATTGGAAAGAGTTCAAAATGTTTTTGATGGACTCAAATCTTACTTCATGTCACAAGAATAATGTCCTTACTTCATATTACAAGAACAATCTCCTACAGTTATGAAAAACTTCTTTAAAGACACTACTGCACCAGTGTACATGTGGTTTCTGTATGTAACAGTGCAGTTGTTCCATAAGACGGTATTAAAAACTGAAGGAACTATCTGTGCAAATGAACTGAAAGAAAAATTGGAGGAAAGGAAACTGCAATGCTACATTCCTGTAAAAGCTAAATCATTAATGAGTAAGCTTATTAACATTATCATGGGTCAGCGTGATGAAAATAAGTTCAAAGGTGATATTTTATAGTTCTGCAGTACTAGTATTTTTATATATGGAACTCCAGTTAGAAAACATTTTATCTGACTCTAACCAATTCAATTGGATAACATTGCCAAACAGCAGCTTATTATGGTTGAAAGTTGAAACTTCAGCCAATAACATCAATTCAAAAGTTCATTCTAATTTCAAATCTAATATAGACTTGTAGTGATGGGGTGTGATTTGCAGACCTGTGATTTTGAAGAAATTGGATGTACAGGCACTGAGTAGTGATAATGAGATGAAGGAAAGATATAGGAAAACAGTGATATTCTTAGAGGGCAGGAGAAAGAATTAGATAATGTGTCTGTAACACAGAGGTGGAAGATGCTGAAGAAAACCTTGGAATCGGCAATGACAGATACAATGGGCTTTAAACAAGATGAAAAAAGAACAGAGTGGTACAATGAGTGTCATGCAGCTGTTACTAGACGAAATAGGGCAAGGGAGATGTTGCAGCAAAAAGTTACAAGAGCGAGCATAAAGAATTTTCAACAATAAAGAAAAAAGGTCAAGAAAGTAATAAATAAGAAGAGGCAGCGGGAGAAAGCGAAATTAGAACAAAAAGGAGAAGTGCAGAGTAAAATGGAGACAAGGGCCATGTTCCAAGGAACCAGGGAAATCATGAAAGAGCTCCAACTGAGAACAACATATTCTAAAGATAAAAATGGTCACAAGATAGGAGATGAATGTGGTATAATGGAAAGATGGGTGGAGTATTTTGAAGACCTCCTGAACGCCACTGAAGAAGAAACACCAGAACAGATGGAGGAAAGAGATAACCTAATGGAAGGCGAGGAGAAAGATGAGAGTGCCAAAAGTGACTCTGGAGGAGGTGGAGCAAGCAATCCAGCTAATGAAGAATAACAGGGCACAGGGTGAGGATGGAATTCCAACAGAACTTTTTAAATATGATGGAGAGGAGTTGAGTAGTCATATAAATATCTGATTCGAGATATATGGGAAAGAGAAGAGATACTGGAAAAATGAAATGTGGCAGTGATATGCTCCATTTACAAAAAGAATGACAAGCTGGTCTGCAGCAATTACTGTGAAATATCCCTGTTAAATGTAGCATATAAGATCTTCTCTAAAGTATTGGCTAGAAGACTGCAAAATTTTGCAGAAAGAGAACTAGAATATCAGTATGGGTTTCGATGGAATAGATCAACCATAGATCGTACCCTATCATTTACACTTAGTAAAGGGAAAGTGTTATGAATATAATGTCAACACAACTGCATTCTTCCCCAAGAAAGCTTCCCAGAATGCAAGGGCAACTGCTACTTACATCTTATTTATCTAGAAGTGAACAAACAGATATTGTAATCTGTTCAATTCAGTTGTGATTCTGTATTTACTGACAGAATACCATGTATTGTTATATGTTGTAAAATATAGGTTTTTAGAGAGATACTCTTTGTTGGACCTGAACCCGTGGTTGGAATCAGTTTACCCACTGCCAAAACCTTGGTTAAGACATGGATTAAGGGAAGACACCAAATTAGGTGGCAATCCTACCCTCGACAAAAACTGGCCAAGAAACTGGTCTTAGGTCCAAACAACTCTCTCTTCTCAGCTCTGCTCAAATTGGACAGAAGAGGAATGAGAAGCGTAGTTGCATTAATTACTGGTCATGGTCACTTCAGGAAACACCTACACACAGTGGGACTATATAAAGAGGAACCCATCTGTCGAATGTCTAAACAGGAGAAAGAGACTGCCTCACATATCCTGTTTGACTGTCCATTCCTAGAAAGGAAAAGATTTTCCCTTTCCATAACAAGGGAAGATTTAGGAATGGACACTAATGTTGGAGCCGAAATACTGTTGCTAGTCAAAGGAACAGATTTTGGAAGACAATGCTAGTGTCCATTCCAATGGGGACGCACAATAAGCCTTTTAGGCTGACGTGCAGGAGGCCTTCAAAACTCCTTAAAGACCCCCGGAACTGAACCTAACCTAACATAAATTTTGCCAGTTCAGAATCACAATTATCTTGCAAATCAAGCTTTCAGGTATAACTCCCTGTAAAGTTGATTTGAATAATTTCGAGGGAAAAATTGTTCCAGGGGCGGGTATCGAACCCGGGACCTTTGGTTAAACGTACCAACGCTCTTCCAACTGAGCTACCCGGGAACTCTACCAGACACTGTTCGTTAACAGAAAACCACAATTTAAGTCAGAGTTAGTGTGCACTCAATGTTGGTTGTTTGACGGTTGTCAGCCCACTTTGAGGTCTGTGGATAAAGAGGGAAAAATTGGATCGGTGTCTGGTAGAGTTCCCGGGTAGCTCAGTTGGAAGAGCGTTGGTACGTTTAACCAAAGGTCCCGGGTTCGATACCCGGCCCTGGAACAATTTTTCCCTCGAAATTATTCAAATCAACTTCATAGGGAGTTATACCTGAAAGCTGGATTTGCATAATACACGTCACTGTTCGTTAACAGAAAACCACAATTTAAGTCACACAGAGTCAGTGTGCACTCAATGTCGGTTGCTTGACGGTTGTCAGCCCACTTTGAGGTCTGTGGATATAGAGGAAAAAATTGGATCGGTGTCTGGTAGAGTTCCCGGGTAGCTCAGTTGGAAGAGCGTTGGTACGTTTAACCAAAGGTCCCGGGTTCGATACCCGGCCCCGGAACAATTTTTCCCTCGAAATTATTCACAATTATCTTATTTTTATCACTGGTTCAAAATGGGAACAGGTTTACATTCTGGCACTGCATTTTCCCGATTTGTAGCCTAAGTGTTAGCAGTAACTTCATATTTCGACTTTGGTAATTTCTAGGACAATGGACAAAAACTGTTATAGCCTAGTTAAAATTTTATTTGTGTATAGTAGGCTATCCTAAACATTATTTCTTCGTAATAAATTTTAAGTTCAAAGTTTCTTACCACAATCACTGAAAACATTTTCAGACAATTTTTGAAGGAGAGGGCAGTTTGTTTAACATTCCAATTATTTTTGCAAGTACCTGTTGCTGGTCAAAGGAACAGATTTTGGAAGACAATGCTAGTGTCCATTCCAATAGCGACGCACAATAAGCCTTTTAGGCTGATGTGCAGGAAACCTAGTCTATTCATAATCATTTGAAGATTGAGACTGAGTATTTTTTCCCCACAGGTTATAAACAAGTACTATTGAAACAATTTTCCAATTTCAGAGTTGAATATTAAAAACTCAACAAAATTATTCAGAACTCCCTGATTTGACTTGGAGAATATGTACAAAATACTAAAACTGAGTGGAAAGCAATAATAAATAACTATAAACTTGTCAGAGTTCTCAGTCGCCTGTCACATAGCTAACACATTACCTAACCCACTCCGACCTTGTCACAGTCCCTGGCTTCATGTCACTTAGCATTACCTCCATCTAATCCACTCTAACATTGTCACAATCCTAGGTCACCTGTCACTTTGATATCCCATCACCTAACTCACCCTAATCTTGCCACAGACCTTGGTCTCCCAGCACTTACCTATCCACTCTAACCTTGTCACAGTTCTCGATCACCTGTCACTTTAGTATCCCCTATCACCTAACCCACCCTAACCTTGTCAGAGTTCTCGGTCACCTGTCACTTTAATATCCCCTCTCACCTAATCCACCCTAACCTTGTCACAGTCCTCGGTCACCTGTCACTTTGGTATCCCCTCACCTAACCCACCCTAACTTTATCACAGTCCTCGGTCACCTATCACTTTGGTATTCTTTTGTCTAACCCACCCTAAGCTTGTCACAGTCCTCAGTCACCTGTCATTTTGGTATCCCCTCATCTAACCCACCATAACCTTGTCAAAGTCCTCGGTCACTTGTCATTTTGGTATCCCTTCACCTAATCCAACCTAGCCTTGTCACAGACCTTAGCCTCCCAGCACTTACCTATCCACTCTAACCTTGTCACAGTCCTCGGTCACCTGTCACTTTAGTATCCCCTCTCATCTAACCCACCCTAACCTTGTCACAGTACTCGGTCACCTGTCACTTTAGTATCCCCTCTCACCTAACCTTGTCACAGTCCTCGGTCACCTATCACTTTTGTATCCCCTCACTAACCAGCCCTAACTTTATCACAATCCTCGGTCACCTATCACTTTGGTATTCTCTCGTCTAACCCACCCTAAGCTTGTCACAATCCTCAGTCACCTGTCACTTTGGTATCCCCTCACCTAACCCACCCTAACCTTGTCACAGTCCTCGGTCACCTATCACTTTGGTATTCTTTTGTCTAACCCACCCTAAGCTTGTCACAGTCCTCAGTCACCTGTCATTTTGGTATCCCCTCATCTAACCCACCATAACCTTGTCACAGTCCTCGGTCACTTGTCACTTTGGTATCCCCTCACCTAACCCAACCTAGCCTTGTCACAGGCCTTAGTCTCCCAGCACTTACCTATCCGCTCTAACCTTGTCACAATCCTCGGTCACCTGTCACTTTGGTATCCCCTCACCTAACCCACCCTAACCTTGTCACAGTCCTCGGTCACTTGCCACTTTGGTATCCCCTCACCTAACCCAACCTAGCCTTGTCACAGGCCTTCGTCTCCCAGCACTTACCTATCCGCTCTAACCTTGTCACAATCCTCGGTCACCTGTCACTTTAATATCCCCTCTCACCTAACCCACCCTAACTTTGTCACTGTCCTCGATCACCTGTCACTTTGGTATCCCCTCACCTAACCCGCTCTAACTTTGTTACAGTCCTCGGTCACCTATCACTTTGGTATCCTCTCATCTAACCCACCCTAACTTTGTCACAATACTCGGTCACCTGTGACTTTGGTATCCCCCCACCTAACCCAACCTAACTTTGTCACAGTCCTCAGTCACCTATCACTTTAGCATCCTACAACCTAAGCCATCTTAACCTTGTCACAGTCCTCGGTCACCTGTCACTTTGGTACCTACCCCCTCACCTAACCCACCCTAACCTCGTCACAGTCCTCGATTACCTGTCACTTTGGTATCCGTCACCTAACCGACCCTAGCCTTGTCACAGACCTCAGTCTTTCAGCACTTAACTATCTACTCTAACCTTGTAATATTCGTCGGCCTCACGTCACTTAGCTATCTTCTAATCTAACCTAACCTAACAACATTTAACTCGCAATATTTACATAAATATACATCAGTAGAGTAAAACAGTGAAACACAATCACCATGATCAGACACTAACACTAATGTACCTGCCTTCCTGAAAGAACAAGATAAAATGACAAACCAACTTGCTAATATATCACTACGCTTCTATACAAGGAACATTAAAACAAACACGCCAACCTCAGTCACCTCCTGTCAACTATACTGTACATTGAAATTTACCCAAGACATACTGTACCTTGAAGTCGTTAAGTACTAACTAGATAAAATGAAACTTATTGCTTTCCACTCAATTTTACTAGTTTGTGCGTATTACCCAAGTCAAAACAAGGAGTTCTGAATAAATTTTGTCGAGAAAACGTGCCATCAAACCTGTGCATGCACACACGGCTATGCTCAAACTCAGTAAATTCTTGACCTTGCTTTACATAGGTTGTCATCATATATCATGCAAGCTTGTACTGTTCATGATTAATATTCTATTGTCAACTCAGTAGTACAAACAAGTAACATATACATAATCTGAGGTTTTTCTCTACTATTGTATTACCATATTAAGGTACAAATGTAGCTTAGTTGAGTCACATATATCACGAACAAAAAGGAATTTAGTGTAGATGCTAATTTTATAAAAAAAAATTATCGAAAGTTGCTATGAACGTGGAGGCCAACAGAGGTGCAGGAATCTGACAGGTTAGGTTTGGTTAGTTTAGGCTTTTGATACGCCTTGCATATAGGCCTACTCATCAGTTATACTGAGTGTTCATTTCAAAGTGTGTCATGACATCACTGTTGATGAGTCAGCGATTTGAAGCAAGTTTCAGCTTTTGTGTCAGAGAAGTTGCCTATTAATCAAGGCATTCAATCTGAACTTGAAAACGTGTATGGTATAACTTGAATGTCGTAGAAACAGATGGCGGTCTGTACAGTCTGTGTGCTACCATAACCTCTTTCGAACTGTGTTTTGCGCGACCAAGTCGTACGCAGGATGTTTATCATCAGTTGCTTACGGCAACATTCCACAATACAAATCAAATGCTCCGTGTCCATGTTGACCGTCGAAGTTAATTTCAACAAATACGTAAGTAATCGTCTTAACCCTCTCCCCAAATCCCGACAGTAAGAAAAGACTCACCTCAGTACATGTTTCGAAACAGTTCACATTCCTGCCACTACCGGCGTTACCATACGTATCGGCAAGTATTCTTCAGAATGAACGCCGTACTTGCTAGGCAATCTCTCTGGCAGATAAGTAATACACCTTTGCGAAAGTGTAGGAAGATTGAATTCTCTAGGCTCATTGACTAGCCACATGATGGCATACAGCGAGCCATGACACACTTTGAACTGAACAACCAGTAGATTAGGTTAGTTTAGGCTTTTCATATGTGTCTTCCATAGGCCTATATTCACATTTGTCTAAGAATGTGCCCTTTCTTGCTGTCCGCCTTCCTTTGGTAAAGCTAGTGTAAAAATTTACCCAATCTGCTGTGAATGGAAGGTACATTAAATACGTTAAATAATATTAATATAATTAAATGCTGTGTTGACAAACAAAAAAAAAGTAGCCTACACTATCTACGTCAAAATTCAATTTTAAGTTATGTTATTTATTAATGTTCCATATTTGGTTCTCTTCAAGGGCTGTAAAATATACAGTTGGAAGTTAAAAAGCAACATTGTTAGTGCATGTAAAATGTACCTTAACTGCATTTTTGTAAAGAAACAAAAGAGAGAGCTAAAGTGATACTGATGTGAAGTATTATAACAATAAGAGATGATTCTAACAATGATGAGAAATATCCACTATCACGAATAACAGCTTAAATAAAACTGCAATGAATATAATATGTTCTTATCGAATTAATAATGCGATTTAAACATTATGAAAGTTTGTAATGCCAGAAAATTGCCATTTTACTTATACGTTAACTTTGTACTGAAGGACTAATGAAATGTGGTATAAAATAATTTTTTTTTGTATAGCCTAACTTAGTCCAATTTTACTTTACATATTTGAATGTCAACATGTTTAATGTGATAATAGGCCTACTAGGTATTATTTTTAAAAATAAGGGAAAATTTTAGAACATGGATTGCACCTACCAAATTATGTCTTAAAATACTAAAAAGAGCAGATTTGTCTGCGTTTGTCGAATGCGCATCATTATATTTACGAATAGGCACTTTTCAGTGCCAATAATTTATTTTCTGTGCACAAGGTTGGAATTTACTAGGTTTAAACTAGTAAAGTTTCAATGGCATTTATTATTTTCAAGTGAAAAATTATATTCAATGTTATAGACGTTAGTATAGCCCTTCGCAAGCCACAATATTGCAAATTAACATTACAAAACAAATAAGTACCCGTAATCCTTAAAATTAGATCGAAATCAACATTGAAAATTAATCCCTTGCTAAGAAAAACAAAAATAGCTAACAGTACAAAAGATCTTTTGCAAATTATGTACATAACGGAACACATATTTGAACGAAAAAATACAGTATAAAATATATTTAGCAATTAAACATCGAAATAAACAATAATAGCATTAACAACACACATCGCGAATTTATCTTACCGTCATTAATAAATAGGCATAGGCTATAGTTATGCCTTCAGTGCTTCACTCTGAAAACTATTCAGTAATTCCGTACTTCTGCGACACACACTGCAGCATATTTAGGCATGAAGCATATTTATTCAAACTACCTCAAATTTCACAAATAAAAATATTCACTACTATTTTACAAAACTATAAAATACTTCATAATAAAATTGACATGAACCGCAAAAACCGTTAGTCCCATACGAACACAAGTTACAAATTTGTCCGCCACACAAAACACCGGAAATACAAATTTAAAAAAAGTCACAGAGTATAACAAACAACAAAGACACAGAGTACAGTCACGAAGCTAGGCATTCTTTTTTGCAATTCTCGCGGTAGTTGCTAGCCACTTTGAGCGCTCTGATTACTAGTAACAACAGACTGTGCGCCACAGTAATCGTGATCTAATACAGTCTTAAGGCAGACCACAGTCTAGTATATACAGTCACGAAGCTCAAACTTACTACTTATGCGTACATAGACAGTTGAAATATGTTGTTGTTGTTTTCTAATGCCAGGGGCCCGTTTCACAATCCTTATACTGGTGACAGACTACAGTAGTAATCGCGGTCGGAAAATGTGGTGTGGTGACCCCAACGAGCACAGAATGCATTCTGTACTCGTTGGATGATCCACTACATCCCGTCTGGTCAACAGCAAAATTACCATAGAGGAAAGAATTTTCTCTATGTACACACGAATATGTTTGTTTCCATCCTGGACAACACCTAAGTTCATACTTTCTTTTGATGTTTGTTCATTGTTTTTTTTTTTTGACAGCTGGCGCGACAGTAGCCCTCTAGCGGCAGGCAAGTTAAAAGTATGCACACGACATATGATAACACATTAGAAAAAGGGTTTTGCGTAATTTATTTTATATTTTTATGCTCTACAGTAAGTGTATTAATTTTATCTTAGAATCCTTGAAGAATTTCACACACAGTTAATCTACAAGTTTCAGAAGCTGGGAATAAACGTAATTCTTTCTGCTCCTTATAACTGAATCCTGGCCCTGATCATGTATCATGGTTTGAAATAATATAATTGTTCGTACGTGGACGGTTAATTCAATTGATTCCTAAATATATTTATGAATCATTGGAACTCTATATCTCCTGTGAGAAGAGTCAAAATTAGTAGCTTCAAAATTGTAGGGTACATCGCATGGTGAACTCTCCCTTTTCCCTGAGAAATTAACTATTTTTCATACCGCATATTGGGGTAAACTCGGCCACTGAAGTAAACTTCAAATAAAAAAGGAAGGATTTGAACCTCAATATGGCAGACATTGATTTATGAAGTTCATTATTTTTCGATTTCTTAAGAACCGATATTTCCTTTATTATTTTGAGTCACAAACAGGGCTCATATTGTGGTTTAAATTTTTATGGCAATTTTACCGCAATTTACATTACATTTCCAGTTTTCACACATAAGTTTAATTTCAACTTATCCTACTCTATAATACGTAAATTACATGCACTTACTGTTAATATGACGTAGGTGAGAACAAATAAATGAACACACAATTTTGTTGAAAAAATTGTAACTTCAATTAAGTCAGAGAATGTAGGCCTAATTTTATTTTCAGAGCAGAAGTGGTGTAAGTCAAAAAAGAGTAATGATTATGTAAATTACAGCGCAAAGTAGCAGTTAATATTGAGTTTATTTAAACTATTATTAGTCAGTGAATAGCATGAAGGTTATATTAATTGCTACTTTGCGCTGTATTTTACAGAATTTTTACTTTAAACCGCATTACCTAATTTTGACTTACACCACTTCTGCTCTGAACGGTTCAAATAATCACTGGAAATGTAAAATAAACACCAATAAGAGTCATGCAAGTTATTACAGAAAAGATACTTTTTACATTGATTTAAAAAAGGCTCTTTTATTTCTTGGGAACTTAATACGTCTGCCACATGAATCTACACCAACACATCAGAAATTTATCGACATAGTCTGGATTTATGCAAGAAATGAATAATTTGTAAAAGAATTGTAATACGCCTTGAATTCTTGAAAAATTAACACCATAATCCCTACTTGAATGCAATATAACATTCAACTTTTGAAAAATATAAAAAAAAAACGAATAGGCCTACAAAAATTATGGAATTACTTGCATTAAAAACTGTAGATACATTATCCAAAATCGGAATGGTTACACATTTACACATGATCTCTGGAAAACAATAATATACTGTAACAGGTATTTGCTTTGTTATTGTTTAAACTCTCCTTCCTGTCATACAAATAGGTATCTGATAACTAATAAATGTTTTATAGAACACAATACGTAGGCTACCTACAGCATGGATTATAGGTTATGACTGAGTTATGATTTTCTCTTGGTCTTTAGGGAATCTGAAGAACGACAAATTCGGAGATTTAAACTTGTTACTGCAATTTTCGTCATTGCACACATTGCCTTTATTCCGACTCATGATTAAAACGTTATTATAACGTCTCGCATACATTTAAAGCACGTGCTGGCTGTATCAACACTATGACCAGTGCCTTGCCTGCAGCTTGAGCGCTAGTGTCGTCAATGTTGGCAAAAAAAGGTTGAAGTTGCGCGACTGTAACTGTAGTCTGTCACCAGTATAACGAACTCACTCATCCGCCATGTGTGTGTGTATGTGACTATTGCACTTAAGTGGTCCTTCGCCTGCACACGTACATCTTCTCTCCAGCCCGTGCTCTGTTGCAGGTGTGCAGCTTCTCCCTCCGCCAATGCCACCTAGTATGTGTGTATGCATGTATGTATGTATGTATGTATGTATGTATGTATGTATGTATGTACTGTATGTATATGTATGCATGTATGTATGTAGGCCTATGTATTGTATGTATGTACTGTATGTATATATGTATGTACTGTATTTATGTACTGTAAGTATGTATGTACTGTATGTATATGTGTATGCACTGTATGTATGTATGTATGTATGTATGTATGTATGTATGTATGTATGTACTGTACGTATGTATGTACTGTATATATATATGTACTGTATGTATATATGCATGTACTGAATGTATGTATGTATGCATATGCAGTTTTGAAGCCAACAATGGGAAGGTAGAGATAATAATTAAGGTACAACCTTTTTCTCTTATAGCACAACAATTTTATTGCATGTATATTCCATACCTTTTTTTTTACATTTTTGTTTCTTTGTAATACATAATGCTGCAAAATAAGAATAAATTTTATTATAACTATATGTACACACTCAACGAGAAAGAAGCTGCGTGGGTAACAGTGACGACGGGAGGGGGGGCGGCAACGACGACGGGGTCGGCGTGGACGGAGACGGTTGAGTATCCGAAGCTCCTCACGGGCTCAACGACGGCGACGGCAACGGGAGAGCGTGGGCAGAGACGTTGGGGTAGCCGAAGCTGGGAGCGGCAACGGCGACGGGGGCGGCGAAGGCAGCGGGAGCGGCATAAGTGGCAACGGCGGCAGGGGCGGCATAAGCGGCAACTCTACGCTTCTTGCGGCCCTGCAGAGCAGGAGCCTCGGCGTGGGCGGCGAAGTGGGCGGTCTTGGCGGCAGCTACTTCGGGGGTGTCGAGCGGCACTCCAGCGTGAACAGCGGGGATGGCGTAGGCGGCGGCGTAGTGAGCTGGAGCGGCCACGACGGCGGTGGCGGCGAAGTGGGCGGTCTTGACGGCAGCTACTTCGTGGTGGTGTCGAGGGGCACTCCAGCGTGAACAGCGGGGATGGCGTAGGCGGCGGCGTAGTGAACTGGAGCGGCCACGACGGCGGGGGCGCCGTGGATGACGGGAGCGACGGGGGCAGCAGGAGCGGAAGGACCGACGGGAAGGTTTGTGGCAGCCACTCGGAAGCCGTTGACGGGATAGGAGACGTAGCACGAGGCCGTGTCCATCGATGTAGGAGTAGCCTCCGCGAGTGATGCCGTCAGCGGTGCGGGTCTCGGTCTTGGCAGATGGGCCGGCGGAGTAGCCGTAGCTGTACTGTCTCAGTGTGTCCTGGGCGTGGTACTGGCTGGACACGGAGGTGGCCACACCAATGGGGACGGCTAAGACGGCGGGAGCGGCGGCATAGGACACGGCACCCAGAGCGACAAGGCGGGAGACGATAACCTGTACAGAGAACATACGCGAACGTCAAATCTGGCACCCTGGCACCTGGCCTTCCCGTGCACCAATCCTAGTTGGGGCAGTTTACTTTTCAGCAGAAAGATCGTGAAGATTTGCGGTGTGGTACAGTTTTCTTCAACGCATTATCTTGATGTTTTCATTTTACTAAAGCACCGAATAAAAACAACATCTGCAGTAAAAGTACATTTTTAAAGGTACTCTTTAAAGAAAGGAGTAATTTGCAGGTTAGTATGGTAACTCCACGATCTGAATTTATGTTAATGAGAGAATTGCCATTAACTGCCACGGCGTTCTATCAGATTTCATAAGAGTTCATTTTGTTAGTCTCGAGGACAGGGAGATTCTGAGTATTTGCAGCGTGGGAATAGTTTTCTTTGAGTTCCATAATTTCAGCGATTATTGCCATACATGCCATATGTATATATATATATATATATATATATATATATATATATATATATATATATATATATATATATATATATATATATATAAGTTATACTGTAAGTTGAAAGTGTAAAATCATACCTTATTGTTGAGGGGCTGAGGGAGGGGGCGAGGACGGGTCATCGTTCCCCTTCTTTGCATCTCGGCCCTGTTCTTCGGGAATTTCTGGAGCTAGTTCTTCCGAGTATACCCTTTTCAATTCACCCCCCTCCACAACAACAAAGTGGCCGGTGTTTCTCTTGCTATGAGGAATAAAGATTGGCGGTGGGGTTTCTTCTCCTGCCAACTGCCCGCCCTGACCACTCTGGCCTGGCTCTTGTCCTTCCTCTGGTTGTCGAGGTAGATATTTAGAGTAGTCGGTGACCTTGATTTCTTGCTCAGATGGTGAATTCAGGTCCTCCTCTCGCAGTTTCGGGCGCCTATGCCTATCCTTGAATAGGATGTCTTTGGGATAGGGCCCCTGAGGACTAATGCGTTTCTCGCCGGTGATGATTTTATATATTCCGTATCCTGTGCCTATCAGGGACCCTACTCCGATTGATGTTGCTCCGATATCAAGTAGTCTTCTGTTATGCGAAAAATATTTTACCGCTCTTCTGAACGAACGGAACATTTTTCTTAGTATTCAGAACGTATGTAACATAGCAACGGCATTGCTATTGTTGTCATGCATCGTCTCCATAGAGACCGCAGTTATTGTTTCATGTAGATCAGCAGTGAACAAACTGGGTATCGTGATTGCATCGTGTAATCAAAGTCATTCATACTGGTAAGGGGAATTTCCTGTACATTGCTCTCTGTCTCGCTCACGTACTGAAGGTATCAGTGTCGGTACCATGTCGCTCTACAAACCCTCTGTCTCTCTACGAACAGGAAAGAACGTTTCGTACAGAATGAGAAGAGGAATTTATTCGATGTTCTGTCGGAGAAAATGTTAATGTTCAATTAGTAGTCGTATATAGAAGCGACATTACAGAGCATTACGCTGAATACACAGGAATATAGTAAGGAATACATGTGAGGCTCTTGAGGTTGTAAGGAGAGAAGAAAACAACTATTTGCAAGGTGGAAAAATTTTCTGTAAAAATATATAATGGCAAATTTTCCATCTCACGTCACAATATTAATTCAATATACTTATATTAATAAATCTTTAAATCTGACATGAAGAGAATATAGTCGCTTCATAGCTTGTGAACCACTCTTTTAATTTTTTTTAGTAACGCTCCCAACTTTTCGATACTTGCTCTCAACGTTTTCAAATAAACTATATGTGAATTTAAATTCTAAGCTTAATTTATATTTATTAATATTAATATGAATATTAATTTATATTGACATACACAAAGAAATAATTTCAGTGTAAAAACTTCACAATGTCCTACTGCATGTAATTGATTTGGAGTATAATAGGCTATTTTCTTCAACATTTGTGCATTAATGGACACAGTAAATAATAATGCTTGACGAACAATGAAAGAGTAGGGTCTATCACTTTAAAGTGATTAGTATTTACTATGTAAAATGAAATGCTTCTTCGTTTCTTGTTGTTTCGAAATTACTGCAATTTTTTTCTTCAAATACTGTATAAAAATCATATAAATAAGTTATGCTTTACAAACCACTACTTTGTGAATTATAACTGAGTAAGCCTAAAGTTTCTTGTATTACAATTGTCAAATATAGACACTGATAATAACTGTTTTTTTTTTTCGTTAATGTCTGTAACACTTAGATGTAATACATTATATTTTTACTTTTTGTTTCTGTCTTACCGAACTGGAAGGTCCTGGGTTCAATTCCAGTTGGTGAGGGAATTATCTCGTTGCCGAAACTGTTAGAACGGCCCCGAGGTTCACTTAGCCTCCTATAAAATTTAGTACCGGGTTTTCCCGTGGTAAAAAGATGGACGGAGAGTGGTCCGATCATAACTTCATTCTAGTGTAGAGATAAAAAAAATATAGAATTCTACCTCCTTGCCCCACAAGAAACTTCATGGCGGGTAAGGGGCTATTTTTACCTTTACCTTATCATCTACGAGCTCTTACTTTTCGAACGACTCTCTTCTTTTTTCCTGACACTCAAGCTAGAAATTTATTCTCATATCTAATTTTTCACTAGCTCTAGCTATATTTTTATAGGATAAGCAATGAGCTCCATTAGACGGAGTTAATTGTAACTTTGATGAAATTGTATGATTCTATTAGGCCTACTGACCTTCGTTTTCCATCTCAGTACTGATTCATTAAAGTTCTGAGTTTATATCTCAAAATTAACCGAAACTGGAAATTTCAGATTTTGAAACTTCCAAACTGGGATCCAGCCAGAGAGTTTGTAATACTTCAAACGAAAACCATCATCGCAGCCACCACGGAACCCAGCACCAACGAATGCATTCTGTGCTCGTTGCCCAGCACCGTAGCTACCACGGCACCCAACCTGCTAGCGACCTTGGAATCCATCACAGAAACACGCACCGTCTGAACCAGGCTTTAACCATGTTTCCGTGATTGCTGATAAACGGGCTAGATGATCGAGAATGGTGCACACGGCCACAAGGGTACGTAAACGATAAACGGTAAAAGAAACGATCTAGCGACGCTTTGGTATTATCAAAGAATCAAGTGTTCATATCGGAGTAACGAGGACGCGAGAAGCGAACATTTTTATTTATCAGTAGAAGATATTCTATGCTTTCACTTAATGAAAGAAGAATTATAGGAAATATCAGCTGCTAAGTTCAAGGATAATATAAGTTAAATACGTACAATATTAAACCAGTTTCTCATCCCAAAGATAGTATAAATTCGGTTCTGTTGTGATTGGTTGTTGCGATCACATAACATATAACCAATAAATACACAACTGATCAATTTGCCAATATCTACAATAATTAATTTAATATGCCGAAATAATAATAAATCGATTAATATTCGGATATATCGACAACCACCGGTAATTATACAGATTAATATCATGTTAATCAGAGATCATATAAACGACAAGAGCGAAGAAAATGGTACTTTTCTTTTTCATCGCTTTTATCGTGTATCCACAGTCTACTATATACAATCACGAAGCTCAATATGTAGTAAAAATACAAACATAGGTAGTTGCCCACCACTAGGATCGCTACTATCGCCTCATCATTGCAGATCTCTCTTCTAGTAGACGACAAAATATGTTACACTTTCGTTGTGTTCTTTTGGAAATATTAACACCTTCCTTCCATTATTGAAATATTAAATGCATAAAGTTAAATTATTATTTTAATGAAGTATATTAAATTCCACCATAAACTGGAAGATACCTGCAAGAAGTAGGTTAATATTATTTTTATTTGTGCAAAATGAACTGAAATTTACTATAATCGCTTCACTCATTCAAGATTATAGCGATAATTAACTATGAAACCAATAAATATTAATTTGCATTTACCTTTACAACAACAATAATAATGGAGATATGAATTAATGGAGTAACTTATGTGTACCGGTACTTGTAGTGTAGGCTTACGTAGTTAACAAAGTGGGATGAGGTTAAGCAATAATGACCACAACAGAATTGGAAATAAAACGTGATCAATAAATTTTATTGTAACAGAATTTTTCTACGTTTCTAGTAAAGTAACAAATAAAAATAACATCAAAATTAACAGCTCTAATTAAAAACATGTCCTTTGAAAAAAAAAGTATGCCTAAGTAATAATAATCCCACCAGAATTAAAAATAAAACGTGATCAATAAATTTCATTAAAACAAACTTAATTTTTCTACGTCTTTAGTAAAATAACACATAAAAATAATAACAAAATTAATAGCTACAATTAAAAATATATCCTCTGAGAAAAAAAAGTAGATCTAACCTTTATTTCTTTGGAAATTTAGCAGCCCAAGTGACAGAACTTTAACCGGTATCTAATGTCCTTTCGGTTAAACTGAAACATTTCATTGTGAAATTTAAGGATATAATGTATTCTAACAGTCACAAAGAACTATAAAAAGTAAGAGTTTTGTTTCTGCACAGCATTCTTGTGGAAACCCAGGAACCTTTCCGAATCTTTCGGAAATCGGAAAAAGGATAACTCTGGCCTCTTTCTCTTACTGTTGCTACAATTTATAGCACTACAAACGTCTCCTCCTTGTCCCATATTATTATTCAAATTATTATATTTGAGCCATTAACATTTTCATTAAAACCAATAACAAACATTTCACAAGCATCAATGTGAAATACGCAACGAGCTAGCACTCGATAGAAATACGACACAGTCCAAAGTCGACCATGGGCAGTCTATTGTTTCTAGTTGCTAAACGCTTTGAGCGATTTATCACGAGATTTGCAAAAAAACACCTCAAGCTTCGCGACTGTATATTATAGTAGACTGTGACTGTATATAGTAGACTGTGGTGTATCTTCGCTTTTATCGTTGCTCCAATATGCACACCTCAATGACAATGCATGCTTCAATTCTCCCTGATACAGCATCGCTGCTTCTTTTATCATTTATCGTCGCTCCAACGTTTACGTACCCTAAGTACCTTAATATAAACAATCGCGAAGCTTGGGATGATTTTTTCCATTTCTTGCGATAGCTGCTAGCCGCTTGGAGCGCTGTGAGTACTAGGAAAAATATACTGTGCCATTGTCATCGTGACCTAATACAGGCTCCCCTCAACCCGATCACGAAGGGCGGCTTTTCAACCATATGAATTAGTTGGAATGAATAAAGAGTAACATATATTTCTCTAAAATGTAGTGTAATTGCATTAATGAAATTGAAAACAGTGATTAAGAGGCATTTCAGACATAATTCACTTGAGAGTTAAGGACGAATATTAGACTGTGATGTTATCGTCTGCAATGGAAAGAGTCTGTCATGAGGCGATAGTAGCGATCCTGGTGGCTAGCTACTATCTGTGGATGAATATTTCAACTATTTTAAAATATGGTGTTCACTCAAATCGGCTACAACTTGCCATTTTCACTGGATTCGGAACATCTCAAAATCTGTGCTTGAGTGGCAGACCATGATAATATCTTTGAAAAATATTGGAGTGCAAGAGGTCAAATGACTTTATTGTCAAACACCTGGGGCCTGTTGCACAATGTTTACAAGCTTTGTAATTGGTAAACTTTGCTTGTAGATTGTAAACTTCTGTTTCACAATCTTTGTTTGTAATGCTAAACTTTACAAAGGAAATAAAATCTTTACAAATTAAATTTTGCTCACTTTACAAGCATTCTGTTTCACAATGAAGGGTAATTTTACAAACGTGTAAACTTTACTTGTAAAGTTAGCATATTTTTCTACAATAGCTCTGAGATGTGTAAAGTTTGATATTGCAACAAATTCTGAATAAATACAATAAAAATATATTTATTAAATTAATTTTTTAGTAACTGGGTAATATTAAGAATTAAACTAGAGCAGTTTTGATGTTATTAAGTAGTTCTAATGGCTCAGACGAAGATATTAATTTAGGCCTAATCAAACAAAGACGTATACGTAAAATTTTCCGGCCAAGAATTAATGACACGTTCGTATCATTGTATGAATTTAATGAACGGTTTCGAATGAGTCCCGCGCTATACTTCAGAATACCGCATGAGTATTTACAGTATATACGAAGGCTCTATTTAATAAATAATCGCACTTAAAAAAGAAGTTCCCTGCACCAAAAATAAATTAATTCAATAATACAATAACGCCACTGAAGTCGTTTCTAGTCCCGTTTCGCTGGAATATCTCCTCCAAGATATGGGACATCACATCCAACATGGAAAATTGCTGCCCTAACCTCAAAGCGAGAACTGTATTGTTTTGCATTGGTTTAATATACTAGCTGTCAGTTCTTATCTACTAACGCACGGAATTTCTAAGTTATGTGTGCAAAAGTGCCCATAGGGTAATTGATGTTGTTAAAACAGTTTAATTCGAGACAGGTTTTTGATAATAAATACAATAAATAAATACTTATTAAATTGATTTTTGAGTAAGTGGATAATATTAGGAAATTAAACTAAAGCAGTTTTTATGTTATTAAGGAGTTCTAATGACTCAAACGAAGACATACGTAAAATTCTCCGGGCAAGAATTATTAACACGTTCGTATCATTGTATAAATTTAATGAAAGGTTTCGAATGAGTCCCGCGCTATACTTCAGAATACCGCGTAAGTATTTATATACGTAGATTGTATTTAATAAATACCCGAACTGAATAAAAAAGTTCCCTGCACCAAAAATAAATAATTCAATAATACAATAGCGACACTACTTACGCGGTATTCTGAAGTCATTTTGAGTCCCGTTTCGCTGGGATCTCTCCTACCTACAAGATATGGGACATCATATCTAACATCCAAAAGAGAAAAGTGATGCTCTAACCTCAAAGCGAGGACTGTATTGTTTTGCATTGGATGCATACTAGCTGTCAGTTCCGTGGGTTAGCTGATAAGCACGGAATTTCTAAGATATCAGTGTGCAAAAGTGCCCACAGGGTAGTTGATGTTAAAAAAAGTTAAATTCGGGGCAGGTTTTTGATCACCAAAATGTTATTTACTATAGCACAGAATTTTTATGCTGCTGATGGGATCACTAATGTTTGAGAGGTTAGGAATGCAACATTAATAAATACTGATGGATCAACACAAAGAATTAACTTGATGTTGTGTTTAGACATCGTAATTATTTTATCAATTGCATATTTGTACGTGGACCAAATCTGTTATTTACTTATTTAACTGAATTTTATGCAAACTTTGGTCATTTAAGTAATAGAATTATTTTTATACTCGACAAATCACATCACATGAAACTCCATTGTCGCCAATATATAAAAATCTAAATACTTTTAATTTTTTTAAACAATACTTTATATTTTCTGTTGGTGAAATATGAATCAGGAAGCTTAGAATAATCTATTTTAGTACAAAATATAAACATATGTATCGACAGTAGTAAAAATACTTTGATTTTAGCTCTGCTCCTTAGCGATTTTAGTAAACTGTCGTTGGCGATATTGCGTAACCAATAATGCGCATTTGTAAATTTCTTTAGCTGATTTTGTAAAGTTCGTCAGACTTTACAAACTAATAAAATTGCATTGTGAAACACAATTTACAAGCATTTGTAATCTTTTACTTGTTATTTGTAAATTGTTAATTTGTAATTTGTAATACTGGTGACAGACTACAGTCACTAATCGTGATTATCGACCTACTCGCGATCGGGTTTGTAGTGTGTCACCGTCCCGATCGCGATCAGGATCTAAATCCTTTTTCCAGAGCAAGATAATCGCGCTGAGGTAAGGCCCAGTGCACGAAAGTAACATTTTAGTAATCTTTGGTTTCGAATCACCTTGAATTATATTATTTAGGAAGTCGTGATAGCTTCTGCTGTGAAATTTTGTTACCCCTTCCATTGTATTATATGAAATAGAAACGAAAATGAGTGGCTAGAAAATGAATTTGGCTACTATTAGACGTAGTGGAGAAATATAATGCAGATGTGAGAAAAGTAAAAAGAAATATATTGACAGACGAATTATTCATATTTGATATATATACTGTATATAGAGGGCAATAAAAGGCTGCTGAAAGATGTTTCATTTCAATAAATAATGGATTACTAACTGGAACTGGTTTCTTTTTCAGATTTTCAATTTCAGTCTCCATTACGACGCTATCGTTGAGGTTAAGGTTGATTTTAAAAATGTTTTATTACAAAATAAATAAATTTTTGGCATGATATAAATTTCATAGGTTTCTATTTTCAAAATAATATAAATAGTAATGATATAAATTGTATCAGTTTACATTGTGAAGCATATAACATTTTTAACAAATAAATTCCCATATCAAGCTGCAAGAAACAACAAAAAAAAAAAAAGAAAGAAAAACAATGAACAAACATCAAAAGAAAGTATGAACCAAAGAGTTTGTAATACTTACTAGACACACATACCCGTGAGTGGCAGGCAAGGAAAATGTCACAAATTGAATCGGCTAGCATCCGCCATTAAAGGGAGTGTTTGCGGCGCGAAATTCGAAAACAGCACCACAATAAATTGATGTAGCCTGATGATAGACACTGTTTTAAACATCTTTTACCAAGGATGGATCGTGATGAAATAAATATGAATGGCAGAAGAGCGCTGTATTTATTGAAATATTATACGATTCATCTTTGGCGATATTATAAAAAATAAATTAAATCACCCATATATAGGCTTACTCAGGATAAGTAAGTGAAATATTGAGTAATGGCAATGCCAACATGAATTGTCAGTATTACCAGTATTGTTTAAGGTCATAATAATATATATCTACTGTAATATTTAAAATAATCCGTACTTTTTTTCCTTTCAAGCAAAGGAAGAGGAGGTATATCGTGCTTAGAAAATGTTTAGTGGTGAAATATGCGATCATCAAAATTCTGGAAACACTGATTTAAAAAATAATAAGAATACATTTTTATCATCATAATATATTAATTGTATATTTGATGACCACCAGGTTAGAGGTCAGTACAGACTTTTTAATGCAGCAGAAGTAGTAGTAGGCTTAGTACTGATATAATTGAGACCTGGTGGTGGTGGTGGTGGTAGCAGTGGTATTAGTGGTAGTAGTGGTAGTAGTAGTACTATTAGTAGTAACAGTAGGCCTAGTAGTAGTGGTAATAGTAGGCCTAGTATTGGTGCCATTAATAGTGGTGGTGGTAGTAGGCCTAGTAGTAATGATAATAGTAGGCCTAGTATTGGTGGTATTAGTATGCATAGTAGGCTAGTAGTGGTGGCAAGGCAAGTTGTGGTAGTGGTAGTGGTAATAAATAGGTTGCCATCGGCTATACCGTCCACTCCTGTGGAGTAACGGTTAGCACGTCTAGCCGCGAAACCAGGTGGCCCGGGTTCGATTCCCGATCGGGACAAGTTACCTGGTTGAGGTTTTTTCCGGGGTTTTCCCTCAACCCAATATGAGCAAATGCTGGGTAATTTACGGTGTTGGACCCCGGACTCATTTCACCGGCATTATCACCTTCATCTCATTCAGACGCTAAATAACCGAAGCTGTTGATAAAGCGTCGTAAAATAACATACTAAAAAAATCGGCTATACTTTCAACAATAAACTAGAAGTATATACTGTACAAAACGGGAACATATATGATTTTATTTATTCTGAAACAAAGCAGTTTTATACAGATGCTGTCTGAGGATTTTCTTGTGCACTTTGCTATTATAAACCATTGTAATACGATGCCACCTAACCCTTACATACATTGTTGAAATAAACCGTGTAAACCTGATTAATGTGTTTCTGGAAAAAAACTTTATCCAAGAAATGTTCCGACATTCTGTAAACACATTCAAAAGAGGAACTGCATTTAGAACATTCTTCCACATATAAAGAGCTGCATGCTTACCTGGGCATCCTACAATAGTAGGTTATGTTACAACAATTATTTGCGGCGCAGTATTTCACCATTTTCTTATTATTTCCCTTCAAGTGTACTTATATTTATTCATACTCCTCAAATAAGCATGAACTGCTCGCAATCCCGGCAAAGCATTAACTCCCTTTAATGGCAGCCGAACAGCAGTTCAAAATTGTACGCTACACTAGCGCCATTGGTGTCTCTAGTTATATATTACAAACTCTTTGGTATGAACTTTAGTGCCCGTGTGCACCATTCTCGATTAAAATTTGGCCATGGTTAAGTCGGCGCTCGACCATCTTCAACGCCAATTTGCGGAGTATCAATCTCGATCAAAGTTAAACAAGCGAGTTGATGATGATCAAATTTGATCACGGGTGTGGGACCGATTATCTTGAATTGAACATGGTCAAGTCGAGAAAACCAAAATGGCGGCACGATTTGACGTACTTGATGGAATTGAAGATGAAATGATGTATCTTCAACACGTAAATCACTGCGGAAATAACAGAATTAGTGTTATTGTAGAAAGTATAAGTTTGTAGATGAATAATAAAAATGTTCTTTTTTCTCAAAAGAGACTAATGTTTTATATATGTTTCTGCTTTGGAAGATCGAGACTTTACTTGAGGACAAAACATTATTTAGGCCTAATTGTCCAATTTTGTTAACATAATAACAAAGTAGTTATTCTATGCCGGTAATAATATAGCAAAACTAAATGACCATTTTGTAGCATGCGAGATTATCACTTATTAGCTATAGATTTGCCGCTTGAAACTATTAGGACCTACATGATGTTTTGGACAATTAGGCTATTTACGCTTGAATTAAGAGAAATTACACAGATACCTTCCTTTCCCTCTTACTCCAAAATTCCAACCTAGTGAACACAAAATAAATGGATAAATTTGAGAACAAGGATACTTTCCTTTCCCTCTTACTCCAAAATTCCAACCTTGTTCACACAAAATAAATTGGCGCTAAAAACTTACTTTTCGTATGCATGATGATGCGTATTCGACATACACAGACGAATTGCTTTTTTTAATTTAATTTTAAAATAATTATTGTTAGCGAGGTATCCGTATACTGAAATTTTTCCAAATAAATTATTGGCACTGAAATGTGTCTTTTCGTAAGTAAGATGATGAGCATTCGACAAACATATACAAATCTGCTCTTTTTAGTAGCCTATTTCAAGATAATTGTCAGTGAGGTATCCGTATACTGAAATTTTCCCAAATAAATTATTGGCACTGAAATGTGTCTTTTCATAAGCAAGATGATGAGCATTCGACAAGCACATACAAATCTGCTCTTTTTAGTAGCCCATTTCAAGATAATTGTCAGTGAGGTATCCGTAAACTGAAATTTTCCCAATTATTATCATTAATATGAAATAACCACTGTATAAATTACGGTACAAATTATGTGAAATTATGTAAACACGTATAACTCATGTGAATTGTGAGGTTAAATCCAACCATGTAGCCTGCTTTTCTCTTAGAGAACTTCCGTCAGTACTTTTATTCGGTAATATGGATGCATAATTGCTGACGAGTTCTAAAGGAATTCCTACTTCGAACTGTGAGAAGTTCGGTGCTCTTTTCTTTTTTTCTTCCATGATTATTGAAAACTGTTATTTGAAAATTGCGAGGATTTTTGAAAGCAATCCGACAAACAAAAACGAAGCGATAATTGACAGAGTGCGTTCGTTCGCTGTTTTATACGCGGTAACCTAGCGCTCAGATGATTCTTCTCAAGCGAGCGTACCGTCAGCTGACGGTACTGAATTGATCGAGGGAAAATGCCGATGCACCGCATCTGTAACTTGATCATTGTCAAGAATTAACCATGTTTCCGTGATTGCTGATAACCGGGCTAGATGATCGAGAATGGTGCACACGGCCATAGGTGTTGTCCAGGAGGGAAACAAACATATACGTATGTACATAGAGAAAATTCTTTCCTCTATGGTAATTCAAGCTGTTGACCAGACGGGATGTAGTGGGTCACCACATTTTCGGTAATCGCGATCGGGCATGATCGCGATAAGTGCTACTCGCGAGTTCTTCTGTAGTCTGTCACCAGTATTACCCTGTTGTTCCAATTTAACAGTGATCACGTGTGGAAGTTTATTGCTAGTGTGTATAAAAGAAGTGTAGATTTCGAAAATAGTATATGCACAAAACGTAAATATGCTAGCACACTGAATAAACAGCAGTAGCGATATAAATCGCGTTTATATTTAGGAAGTAAACCTTGAACTCTGTGCTAGTAGAATTCTATCGCTATTCATCATATGGGAATCTAGTATTCGGTGGAACGAAAGAAAACTGTATATATGCAACGGTGCGGAGATGTGAGTGAAACCGTATTAGTGTTAGTGGCTGTTGAGAAACTGTGTACGTGTTGGTGACGAACTATATACATGTCGGAAAAAAAAGAGATACCTCATGAGTGTGTAACAAAGTTTATTAATTCCTGATTAATAATCACTACATATGTAATGTATAACAATATAACTGTTACACAGATGCGTCATAGTTTCGTCATTACTTTATTACGAAAGGTAATAGAATAAGTGAAATTCTCTATTTCATCCGATAATGTGCGCTAGTATGCCGCGCTAAGTATCGATAATGAAACTGGGCCTGATCGCTTACCACGCTGCATTTTGTTCAAAGAGTACAGCTACAGCAATATTAGTCTGTGCTCTTTGTTTCGTTCTTCTGTTGTTACAAGGCAATCATCATCATAAAATATACTTCTAAAATTATACGAACGCTAAACGCTAGACTAAAGCAAAATATTCTTTATGTGTGTGTTTGTTTGTACGGGGGGGGGGCAAACGAAGACGAAGTCCGCGTGTAGACTTACAGACAGCTTAATTAAGCGTAAAATTCCCAGAAGGTGGGGATGCAATGAATGAGTGACCGTAAGGGTGGCTTTCTCAGCTCCGGAGATACTATACAGACGGAACCAGGCAAGTCTCTTAACGGTCACCAGAAAACACAGACCGCTCCCCCAAACAATAGCGGTACTCCACCCATACAGCCCTCAAAATACATCATCATCCCACTGATATTACACTAGAAAGGACAAAGAGAAGTATTTCGAAGAAACCTGCTCCTGTTCTGTATTTAGCCAGTCACAAATCCCACTTGAAACCTTCAGGATTTTAACTCTGATATCCTGCACAGAAAATTCATGTCATGGCCGCTCCGATAGCAGTGCGTTATGTAATTTGTATGGATTGTGTAAAATCTATTAACAATCGTAAACAATAGAATTGCACATTAAACTGACGCCTTTATGTGCTCTTACAACGAGCCGCCTCTGAACAAAATTGAATCCGATACAGTTTTAAGATTGATACGAAATTAAACAGAGGTCTTGGTATGAAGTGTTGTTAGCATCCAGACGCAGAATCATCAGTCACAATGTGTGACCAAATAGAGAAAAATGCCTCTCACTTCCGGCGAAATGTCAAACTCCCTAAGGAATCGCGCAACATACTCCGCAACGAGAGCGTTGACTTGTCTATTCAGAAGGCTAAACGAGGTATTGTACTCTTCAATATTCGTTGGCGTGCTTCTTATAATATAGTAACTATCCCATTCGCAACATGTAAATGTAACTGTAAATTAAAATTAGGCCTCTTATGACGTTGTGTAAAATTAATTTTAATATAAACGAGAGAAGCGGTTTCAAAATCTGAAATTTCCAGTTTCGGTTAATTTTGAGATATAAACTCAGAACTTTAATGAATCAGTACTGAGATGGAAAACGAAGGTCAGTAGGCCTAATAGAATCATACAATTTCATCAAAGTTACAATTAACTCCGTCTAATGGAGCTCATTGCATGTCCTATAAAAATATAGCTAGGGCTAGTGAAAAATTAGATATGAGAATAAATTTCTAGCTTGAGTGTCAGAAAAAAAGAAGAGAGTCGTTCGAAAAGTAAGAGCTCGTAGATGATAAGGTAAAGGTAAAAATAGCCCCTTACCCGCCATGAAGTTTCTTGGGGGGCAAGGAGGTAGAATTCTATATATTTTTTTTATCTCTACACTAGAATGAAGTTGTGATCGGACCACTCTCCGTCCATCTTTTTACCACGGGAAAACCCGGTACTAAATTTTATAGGAGGCTAAGTGAACCTCGGGGCCGTTCTAACAGTTTCGGCAACGAGATAATTCCCTCACCAACTGGAATTGAACCCAGGACCTTCCAGTTCGGTAAGACAGAAACAAAAAGTAAAAATATAATGTATTACATCTAAGTGTTACAGACATTAACGAAAAAAAAAACAGTTATTATCAGTGTCTATATTTGACAATTGTAATACAAGAAACTTTAGGCTTACTCAGTTATAATTCACAAAGTAGTGGTTTGTAAAGCATAACTTATTTATATGATTTTTATACAGTATTTGAAGAAAAAAATTGCAGTAATTTCGAAACAACAAGAAACGAAGAAGTATTTCATTTTACATAGTAAATACTAATCACTTTAAAGTAATAGACCCTACTCTTTCATTGTTCGTCAAGCATTATTATTTACTGTGTCCATTAATGCACAAATGTTGAAGAAAATAGCCTATTATACTCCAAATCAATTACATGCAGTAGGACATTGTGAAGTTTTTACACTGAAATTATTTCTTTGTGTATGTCAATATAAATTAATATTAATATTAATAAATATAAATTAAGCTTAGAATTTAAATTCACATATAGTTTATTTGAAAACGTTGAGAGCAAGTATCGAAAAGTTGGGAGCGTTACTCAAAGAAATTAAAAGTGTAGTTCACAAGCTATGAAGCGACTATATTCTCTTCATGTCAGATTTAAAGATTTATTAATATAAGTATATTGAATTAATATTGTGACGTGAGATGGAAAATTTGCCATTATATATTTTTACAGAAAATTTTTCCACCTTGCAAATAGTTGTTTTCTTCTCTCCTTACAACCTCAAGAGCCTCACATGTATTCCTTACTATATTCCTGTGTATTCAGCGTAATGCTCTGTAATGTCGCTTCTATATACGACTACTAATTGAACATTTTCTCCGACAGAACATCGAATAAATTCCTCTTCTCATTCTGTACGAAACGTTCTTTCCTGCTCGTAGAGAGACAGAGGGTTTGTAGAGCGACATGGTACCGACACTGATACCTTCAGTACGTGAGCGAGACAGAGAGCAATGTACAGGAAATTCCCCTTACCAGTATGAATGACTTTGATTACACGATGCAGTCACGATACCCAGTTTGTTCACTGCTGATCTACATGAAACAATAACTGCGGTCTCTATGGAGACGATGCATGACAACAATAGCAATGCCGTTGCTATGTTACATACGTTCTGAATACTAGGAAAAATGTTCCGTTCGTTCAGAAGAGCGGTAAAATATTTTTCGCATAACAGAAGACTACTTGATATCGGAGCAACATCAATCGGAGTAGGATCCCTGATAGGCACAGGATACGGAATATATAAAATCATCACCGGCGAGAAACGCATTAGTCCTCAGGGGCCCTATCCCAAAGACATCCTATTCAAGGATAGGCATAGGCGCCCGAAACTGCGAGAGGAGGACCTGAATTCACCATCTGAGCAAGAAATCAAGGTCACCGACTACTCTAAATATCTACCTCGACAACCAGAGGAAGGACAAGAGCCAGGCCAGAGTGGTCAGGGCGGGCAGTTGGCAGGAGAAGAAACCCCACCGCCAATCTTTATTCCTCACAGCAAGAGAAACACCGGCCACTTTGTTGTTGTGGAGGGGGGTGAATTGAAAAGGGTATACTCGGAAGAACTAGCTCCAGAAATTCCCGAAGAACAGGGCCGAGATGCAAAGAAGGGGAACGATGACCCGTCCTCGCCCCCTCCCTCAGCCCCTCAACAATAAGGTATGATTTTACACTTTCAACTTACAGTATAACTTATATACGAGGCCTGTCTAAAAACTATCCGATCTTTAGCCAGAAAAAATATTTCAAATACCTGACGGGGTTGGGACCCTAATCCCCTTCAAAGTAGGCCCCTTGTGCTTGCACACACTTAGCCCACCGATCCTTCCACTGCCGGAAACACCTCTGGAAGTCTTCTTTTGGAATGGTGTTCAGCTCCGTCGTCGCGTTCCGCATTATCTCTTCTCTACTCTCAAAACAGGATCCTTTCAGTGGTGTCTTCAATTTTGGAAACAACCAGAAGTCGCAAGGAGCCAGGTCTGGAGAGTAGGGAGGTTGGCGAACGGTTGTAATTCCATGTTTGGCCAAGAAAGTGTGGATCAATTGGGATGAATGTGCGGGGACGTTGTCGTGATGCAAGTGCCAGTTCTTCGCCGTCCACATGTCTGGTCTTTTGCGCCGAACTGCATCACGGAGTCGCCGGAGAACATCGTGATAGTACTCCTTTGTCACCGTTTGTCCTTCCGGTGCGTATTCGTGATGCACAATTCCACGGACATCAAAGAAAACAGTCAGCATCACCTTGATTTTGCTTCGCATCTGCCACGCTTTCTTCGGCCTTGGAGACTCAGAATGCTTCCATTGCGACGACTGTCTTTTTGTTTCTGGGTCGTACCCGTACACCCATGACTCATCTCCAGAAACCCAGGATCAGTGTTGGCGGTGTCCAGAAGGTCCTGTGCAACGTTACGACGGAGGTCTTTTTGTTCCGGGGACAACAACTTGGGCACGAATTTCGCAGCCACTCGGTTCATGTTCAAATCATCACGCAAAATTGCATGTGCAGAATCTTTACTCACTCCAAACTCTTCGGCAAAATCCTTAACACGGTCAAACGACGATCTGCCATCACCAAATTTCGCACCCTCCCAACAACAGCTGCACTCCGAGCAGTTAGGGGCCTGCCACAACGCTGCTCACGCTCCACTGATGTGCGGCCATCTTTGAATCGGTTGAACCACTCCTTAATTTGTGTTATACCCATCGCATCTTCCCCAAATACCTGCTGAATCTTACGAATTGTTTGACTTTGAGAATCACCAAGCTTTTGACAAAATTTGATGCAGTATCTTTGCTCAATTCGTTCAGTTATCTTGCGAGAAAACTAAATCCGACAAACACTTAGAACAGCACCTTACTTGGCGACCACCAGCCAGTGACTGGTACAAGCGAATGCTGTGAAAAAATTCAAGCATGCGCATTACGGTTCCTCCTTCCACCGTGCACAGTGGCGGCGCCTTAGAATCACTACTTTGCGCGGGAAAATTAAAGGTCGGATACTTTTTAGACAGGCCTCGTATATATATATATTTACATATGGCATGTATGGTAATAATCGCTGAAATTATGGAACTCAAAGAAAACTATTCCCACGCTGCAAATACTCAGAATCTCCCTGTCCTCGAGACTAACAAAATGAACTCTTATGAAATCTGATAGAACGCCGTGGCAGTTAATGGCAATTCTCTCATTAACATAAATTCAGATCGTGGAGTTACCATACTAACCTGCAAATTACTCCTTTCTTTAAAGAGTACCTTTAAAAATGTACTTTTACTGCAGATGTTGTTTTTATTCGGTGCTTTAGTAAAATGAAAACATCAAGATAATGCGTTGAAGAAAACTGTACCACACCGCAAATCTTCACGATCTTTCTGCTGAAAAGTAAACTGCCCCAACTAGGATTGGTGCACGGGAAGGCCAGGTGCCAGGGTGCCAGATTTGACGTTCGCGTATGTTCTCTGTACAGGTTATCGTCTCCCGCCTTGTCGCTCTGGGTGCCGTGTCCTATGCCGCCGCTCCCGCCGTCTTAGCCGCCCCCATTGGTGTGGCCACCTCCGTGTCCAGCCAGTACCACGCCCAGGACACACTGAGACAGTACAGCTACGGCTACTCCGCCGGCCCATCTGCCAAGACCGAGACCCGCACCGCTGACGGCATCACTCGCGGAGGCTACTCCTACATCGATGGACACGGCCTCGTGCTACGTCTCCTATCCCGTCAACGGCTTCCGAGTGGCTGCCACAAAACTTCCCGTCGGTCCTTCCGCTCCTGCTGCCCCCGTCGCTCCCGTCATCCACGGCGTCCCCGCCGTCGTGGCCGCTCCAGCTCACTACGCCGCCGCCTACTCCATCCCCGCTGTTCACGCTGGAGTGCCGCTCGACACCCCCGAAGTAGCTGCCGCCAAGACCGCCCACTTCGCCGCCCACGCCGAGGCTCTTGCTCTGCAGGGCCGCAAGAAGCGTAGCGTTGCCGCTTATGCCGCCCCTGCCGCCGTTGCCACTTATGCCGCTCCCGCTGCCGTCGCCGACCCCGTCGCCGTTGCCGCACCCAGCTTCGGCTACCCCACCGTGTCTGCCCACGCCGCTCCCGTTGCCGTCGCCGTCCCCGTCGCCGTTGCCGCTCCCAGCTTCGGCTACCCCACCGTCTCTGCCCACGCTCTCCCGTTGCCGTCGCCGTCGTTGAGCCCGTGAGGAGCTTCGGATACTCAACCGTCTCCGCCCACGCCGACCCCGTCGTCGTTGCCGCCCCCGCTCCCGTCGTCATTGTTACCCACGCAGCTTCTTTCTCGTTGAGTGTGTGCATATAGTAATAATAAAATTTATTCTTATTTTGCAGCATTATTTATTACAAAGAAACAAAAATGTAAAAAAAAAGGTATGGAATATACATGCAATAAAATTGTTGTGCTATAAGAGAAAAAAGTGTGTTCCTTAATTATTATCTCTTCCTTCCCATTGTTGGCTTCAAAACTGCATATGCATACATACATACATACAGTACATACATATATATACATACAGTATATACATAATACATACATACAGTACATACATATATACATACAGTACATACATATACATACAGTACATACATACATGCCATATATACATACATACATACATACATACATACATACATACATACATACATACATACATACATACATACATACTAGGTGGCATTGGCGGAGGGAGAAGCTGCACACCTGCAACAGCGCACGGGCTGGAGAGAAGATATACGTGTGCAGGCGAAGGACCACTTAAGTGCAATATTCACATACACACACACACACACACACCTGGCGGATGAGTGAGACTACAGTTACGGTCTAATATATACAGTCGCGCAACTTCAACACTTTTTTTTGCCAATATTCACGACACTAGCGCTCAAGCGGCAGGCAAGGCACTGGTCACAGTGTTGATACAGCCAGCACGTGCTTTAAAGGTATGCGAGACGTTATAATAACGTTTTAATCATGAGTCGGAATAAAGGCAATGTGTGCAATGACAAAAATTGCAGTAACAAGTTTAAATCTCCGAATTTGTCGTTCTTCAGATTCCCTAAAGACCAAGAGAAAATCATAACTCAGTCATAACCTATAATCCACGCTGTAGGTAGCCTACGTATTGTGTTCTATAAAACATTATTTTATTACTTATCAGTTACCTATTTGTATGTCAGGAAGGAGAGTTTAAACAAAAACAAAGTAAATACCTGTTACAGTATATTATTGTTTTGCAGAGATCATGTGTAAATGTGTAACCATTCCGATTTTGGATAATGTATCTACAGTTTTTAATGCAAGTAATTCCATAATTTTTGTAGGCCTATTCGTGTTTTTTTTTTTTTCAAAAGTTGAATGTTATATTGCATTCAAGTAGGGATTATGGTGTTAATTTTTCAAGAATTCATGGTGTATTACAATTATTTTACAAAATATTCATTTCTTGCATAAATCCAGACTATGTCGATAAATTTCTGACGTGTTGGTGTAGATTCATGTGGCAGACGTATTAAGTTCTCAAGAAATAAAAGAGCCTTTTTTAATTCAATATAAAAAGTATCTTTTCTGTAATAACTTGCATGACTCTTATTGGTGTTTATTTTACATTTCCAGTGATTATTTGAACCGTTCAGAGCAGAAGTGGTGTAAGTCAAAATTAGGTAATGAGGTTTAAAGTAAAAATTCTGTAAAATACAGCGCAAAGTAGCAACTAATATAACCTTCATGCTATTCACTGACTACTAATAGTTTAAATAAACTCAATATTAACTGCTACTTTGCGCTGTAATTTACATAATCATTACTCATTTTTGACTTACACCACTTCTGCTCTGAAAATAAAATTAGGCCTACATTCTCTGAGTTAATTGAAGTTACAATTTTTTCAACAAAATTGTGTGTTCATTTATTTGTTCTCACCTACGTCATATTAACAGTAAGTGCATGTAATTTACGTATTATAGAGGTAGGATAAGTTGAAATTAAACTTAAGAGTGAAAACTGGAAATGTAATGTAAAATGCGGTAAAATTGCCATAAAAATTTAAACCACAATATGAGCACTATTTGTGACTCAAAATAATAAAGGAAATATCGGTTCTTAAGAAATCGAAAAATAATGAACTTCATAAATCAATATCTGTCATATTAAGGTATAAATCCTCCCTTTTCTATTTTCAAGTTTACTTCAGCGGCCGAGTTTACCCCAATTTGCGGTATGGAAAATAGTTAATTTCTCAGGAAAAAGGGAGAGGAGTTCACCACGCGATGTACCCTACAATTTTGAAGCTACTAATTTTTACTCTTTCTCACAGGAAATATAGAGTTTAAATGATTCATAAATATATTTAGGAATCAATTGAATTAACCGTCCACGTACGAACAATTATATTATTTCAAACTATGATGCATGATCAGGCCCAGGATTCGGTTGTAAGGAGCAGATAGAATTACGTTTATTCCCAGCTTCTGAAACTTGTAGATTAACTGTGTGTGAAATTCTTCAAGGATTCTAAAATAAAATTAATAAGAGCCATATACACTTACTGTATAGCATAAAAATATAAAATAAATTACGCAAAACCCTTTTTCTAATGTGTTATCATATGTCGTGTGCACACTTTTAACTTGCCTGCCTCTAGAGGGCTACTGTCGCGCCAGCTGTCAAATGTTGGCATATTTGATACGTATGAGTTGCGGGACTGTATATATTAGACTGTGCTACAGTCACTAATCGCGATTATCGACCTAATCGCGATCGGGTTTGTAGTGTGTCACCGTCCCGATCGCGATCAGGAGCTTTTTTTTTATGTGTAATAATGGTCGACCAGCAAACTTGCTACACAGACCACTGTTAAATGATGGAATATCACATGCAGAGTATCATGTTGAGGTTGGCTCTAAAGGTTTCTCTAATTAATTTAAATTCATTAATTAAACATTTTTGTGAATTATGTGAACAAAAATATGATGATTTTCTGTGTTAAATTTATGAAGAGTCGTCAGTATTACTAAGAAGGATGTCTTGAGGGAGTTTCCTTTTAAGTCGAGATGGCTGACAAGATCTTGCTCCAATGTTATATGGCACAGCTTCAGGAACACCAGGAAGTTTGTTGAAGAAAGATTTTGACATTGAATGGATGTACTGTTCTAGTGGAAGAATTCCCAATTCTTGATGTAGTTGTTGATTTCTTACAAACCAGGGGGCATTTGTTGCAGTACGCAGGAACTTGTTCTGGAGAACTTGTAGGCGATGCATGTGTGTCTTATTTGCAGTCCCCCACACTGGTGCTGCATAAGTTAAAAGAGGTCGTACAAGCGAGGTGTAGAGTAGCATTGAACAGTCCAATCCAATTTGTGAACGTCTATTAACCAAAGGGTATAATTTTCGAATTCTAGAAGAGGTTAGTGTGACAATGCGAGTTATATGGGCATTCCATGTAAATTTCGTGTCTAATAATATTCCCAAATATTTGACAGCTTCTTGACTGGAGAGCCATGTTACTTGTTCATTTAGAAGAACCAAAGGAGTTGGATTATGAATAGGCCTTAAAGAGAAGATTTTAGCTTCTGTCTTGGTAATGTTGAGTAGTAATCTCCAGTCAGAGAACCATTTAGACAGCTCCTGTAAGGATGTCTGAAGAGTGCTGATTGCAGTATTTAGGTTACTATGAGAATAAAAGAGAACTGTATCGTCAGCATATATAGCTATGTGTGACGGTTGTAAACATGAAATGTCATATGTGAAGATATTGAAGAGAAGTGGTGACAGTATAGATCCTTGTGGTACTCCGGCTAAAACTGGACGAAGCGTTGATTTAATGCCATCTATACGTACTGAGAACTGACGCTCAGATAAAAAACTTTTCACGATGCGTGTGAGATAGTCAGGTAAACCAATTCTATATAATTTTAGCATTAGACCATCATGCCAAACAATATCAAATGCTTGGGCGATATCCAGAAACACAGTTGCAATATACTGTTTTTCTTCAAAGCCTTTTATAATGGATTCAGTGACTCTTTGCAGTTGGTGTGTTGTAGAATGTTTTGGACGAAAGCCAAACTGAAAATCTGGTATTATCTTGTTTTGGAACGTAAATTTACAAATGCGATGATGACTAACCTTCTCAAACAATTTCGATAGCGTGGGCAGTAAGCTAATAGGTCGATAACTTGATGGTAAGTGCTTAGGTTTGTACGCTTATGAAAAACAATGATTTCAGCAAGCTTCCAGGCTCGAGGAAAGTACCGAATTAAAAGGGCAGCATTGAAAATTATCGTCAAGTAAGTGGGAGCTTTGTTGGTGAGCTTCTTTAGTACAATGTTGGGTATAAGATCATGGCCTGGAGATTTTTTATTTGGAAGCCTTTGAATGAAGTGAGACAATTCTTGTGGACTAGTATAGGAAATTTTCTCTGGCACAGTCGGTTTATTAATATTTTCTATAAGTTCTTTTTCTAATTCAGAGGTAGTCTGTTCATTTTTATTCTCGTTTGGGGTGAATACATGTTGAAAATGAGATGCAAGCAAGTTACATTTCGACTCTGTGTCTGTAGGTATTTGAGAGTCTAACTGAAGTGTCGGGATGACTGTTGGCTCGCGTAGAATACGCTTTGTAGCGTACCAAAGAGTATTATCAGCTTCAGATAGAGATGATAAGTAAGACTGATATAACTGCAGGCGATGTTGTCCAAGATTTGTCTTGGCTAATCGTATGAGATAATTCAGCTTCTTCCGCTGCCATGGTTGCCTCTCTCGTTGCCATTGTCTACGAATACGATGTTTTTCCTTAATTAATTGGAGTATAGAAGATAGTAAGTAGTAGTGCGTTAATGGCCGCTTGGAGCACATTGTAGAATAATTTACACATGAGCATATTGTGTCCGTAAAATGTTGAACATCATTGTCAATATCTGTTGCTGTTAGTGGATGATATTCTGTGACTAACATTGAGTCTAGAGTCAACTGAAATGTATCCCAATCAACAAAACCATTAATAAGGCGTTACACTTTAGGTGTTACATTAGGAGACAATTGGAAAGTAATCAACACTGGACAATGATCTGAATCAAGTGCTGTTAATGATGCAATATAAGTTGGTAAATGCATATTCTTTTGAATTCCGATGTCAAGAATATCGGGAAGATTGGCGGGATTATATGGATAGTGTGCTGGTTCAGTTGGTGCGAGAATATGGAGACCAAGGTTGTTAACGCAGTTGTAAAGACGATGTCCATTTGGGTTTGTACTCTGCATTCCCATGATGTGTGTTTACAGTTTAGATCGCCCACAAGAAGTGTTGAACCGACTGAGGGAAATAAAAGAGCAAGGTAAGCAGTATTTAGCAGATATTTTGGGGGCTTATAACCACAAATTAAAACAAAATCATGGTTATTTTGACACTTAATTTTGATCGCGACAGTTTCTATATCAGACGTATAAGGAAGAAGGACTTGATGATGTGTAATATTTCGCTTAATTAAAATGGCAACACCACCAGATGCAGTTGAAGCATTCCTATCGTATCTATATATTTTATATCCTGGAGCAGTGAAGACTTCGTTTGGAAGAAGGTGAGTTTCTGTGATGCAGGCTATCATAATATTATGTGTTGACAAAAAGGCAATCAGAGAAGCGATCAGGAGCTAAATCCTGTTTCCAGAATAAGATAATCGCGCTGAGGCACGGCCCAGTGCACGAAAGTAACATTTTAATAATCTTTGGTTTCGAATCACCTTGAATTATATTATTTAGGAAGTCGTGATAGCTTCTGCTGTGAAATTTTGTTACCCCTTCCATTGTATTATATGAAATAGAAACGAAAATGAGTGGCTAGAAAATGAATTTGGCTACTATTAGACGTAGTAGAGAAATTTAATGCAGATGTGAGAAAAGTAAAAAGAAATATATTGACAGACGAATTATTCATATTTGATATATACAGTATATAGAGAGCAATAAAAGGCTGCTGAAAGATGTTTCATTTCAATAAATAATGGATTACTAACTGGAACTGGTTTCTTTTTCAGATTTTCAATTTCAGTCTCCATTACGACGCTATCGTTGAGGTTAAGGTTGATTTTAAAAATGTTTTATTACAAAATAATATAAATTTTTGGCATGATATAAATTTCATAGGTTTCTATTTTCAAAATATTATAAATAGTAATTATATAAATTGTATCAGTTTACATTGTAAAGCATATAACATTTTTAACAAATAAATTCCCATATCAAGCTGCAAGAAACAAAAAAAAGAAAAAAAAAACAATGAACAAACATCAAAAGAAAGTATGAACTTTAGGTGTTGTCCAGGAGGGAAACAAACATATGCGTATGTACATAGAGAAAATTCTTTCCTTTATGGTAATTTACCTGTTGACCAGACGGGTTGTAGTGGGTCACCCAACGAGTTAGAAAGAGAAAGATATAGAGTGGTCATTGCGCCGCCATGTTTGAAGAAAATTGAACGACCGTCGGTAATGAACTTATGCGCCCAAAACAAAGTGGGCGTGGTGATAACTGACATTAGAATCGTCAGCTGTCTTAATTTCGTTTGCATAAATCATTTAAACTGAAGTGGAAAAACCTAGTATTTCGTCAAATACGTGCTAGGAACTTAATCTAAACTTATGTACGCTAAATTTAAAACACTTGAGCTATTCCTAGAAGGAATGCTTAAAAGAATAACCTAAGCAAAATTATCATGTAGTATGACAAGAAGTCCTAGCAAATATACTGAAGAAAATGTTAATATTCCTAGGTTCTTTTAAATGCGACCTGCAAGATTGCCTATTAAATGAACGAGTATGATTCGGATGATTTTATTGAATTGTTTTCCCGGTCTCTACACGTTGCAAAACTATTTACTATACCATAAGATATACAATGAAAGTAGGCCCTATCTGTAGTAAACAACCTTTACCCCCAAGCTTGTAACGTGGGTGAAACATGACAAAACACGCTTTCAGTTTTTTTGTTACAGTAAAGTATAATTATTGTCGAAATGTGAACGTGAGGCCAACAGCCGGCTGGTCTGTCTGAGCCTTTCAAGGGCTGTGGCACCACAGATAATTATTATTAGTGTATAATTGAGCACCCACGTACAATAATGGGGTAAGTAGTTACGAAATATATTCATACTTACCCCATTATTGCACGTGGGTGCTCAATTATGTTCTTTCATGTCCTTCCAGTCAAAATACTAACAACAATACGACCTACCCCAGAGGTTTGCGTTATTTTGGATGCGAGTGTTGAAATACAATTTTAATATTTGATTGCTATTACTAGGTTTGAAACGAAATTGTAGCGGCTTTATCCGTATTTAGTTTAACTTTATTACTAGTGAACCATTTATTTGATTAATCGTTTGTCTTCGAACTAGGCCTACTTCTTATAAGCTATAGCTCATCATCGTTTTGTATAAGCAGTAAGGACAGAAGGAGTAGAAATAAAGGATGCCGGTGTCGAAATACAGTTTTAATATTGTATTGCTATTTGTTTTTCACTGGGTCTGAAACGGAATTGTATTAGTTTTATCCGTATTTAGTTTAAGTGCATTACCAGTGAACCATTTATTTTGTTTATGCCGGGCGTTGTTACACATTTATGCATGAAAAAAAAAATGCTGCTAATTAACAAAACTATGGACTTAACTTCATAAAATTTACATGAAATATGATATATCTGTTGTCTATTTCCTTTTGACATTGCAGTTATATGCAGCACACACAACAGGCATGTTTTTTCTTAGTTTTTTTGTACTTTTTACCTCCGTTATACAACATTGTAAGTAGACGAATTTTTACAAACGTGGGCGCTTAGCTCAGATCTGCAGTGTTTCGCGGTGGCACTGCAAAGAGCGCTGTACAGGACAACATGGCCACTCTATAGTCTTCTCTTTCTAACTCGTTGGGGTCACCACAACTACGATTTATAAACATCAAATATGGAAGCTGAATGTGAAGCTATACGAAGAAGACGTTTAGCAGCCTTTGCTGTTTTGCTAGCTTTGAACGCTGAGGAGACGGATCAAATTAAAAAGAGTAGAATGTGGAGCCGAAAATGGTTACTGCGTAGAAATACGGGCCAAGATGTCTGCTGTTTGTATAGCATATAAACATGTTTCTTCTCTGTACACCTCAATTAATGTTCTGACTTGATCTTTGGTCCAACCGTAGGAATTCATAATCAAAATTTTCGACTTGCTCTCTTAAGGGGAGAGGATGGTATTTTTCAAAACTTTTTTCATATTTGGTGTAAATTATTAATTTTTTGTATGTAGAGAGCTCATAGCTGTGGCAACTCAACCAAATAAAAATATTTTGAAAAAAAAAAATTATTTGGGGGCCCAAATTTGAAAAAAAAATATATATACCCAATGCAGGATTGTGCTAAAACCGAAATATCTAAACCGTTTTTAAATATAGATTCAAACAGTTTTTGCAATGTATTTGCAAAAGTATGTTCTACAAACTGTCTGTAACAGAACTTTGATATTAGTCCCTACGATTGTAAAATAAACAATTAAAATTTAATAACAATTTTCTGATTTCCTTTCTTGCAAACAAACGCACGTATTTTAAAAATGAAATCAATTAACAAAATTCTGTTACAGAGAAAAGTTTCCTAATAGTCTAAAGAATGTGTGTTCTAAATATCATGCATTTATCTTTAATAGTTCAGAAATTATATTCATTTTGTCTGGCAATATAGCAAAAAAAAAAATGAAGTTACTGGAAACCAATAAACGTGGGCGTGTGATTTAAAAATCCATAGCGCAGGAAGTTTAAAAATGACGTCTCAACATCCCATAAGGGCACAAATACCCACAAAATGTTATGCAATGTATTCCACACATATCAAAGGGTATTTTAAAGAAAAAACAATTTTTTGAAAATTTAATTTACCGGAAACAACAATAAAAGTGGGCGAGTGATTTAAAAATCCATAATGCAGGAAGTTTAAAAATGGCGATCCACACATATCACAGAGTATTTTAAAGAATTTTTTTTTTTGAAAATTTAGTAATTTTTCATCAAAAATACCATCCTCTCCCCTTAAAATAGTAGCTTCTGCAGCCTTCCCGAGGTTGATCCACACCAAAGAGTTTGTAATACTTACTAGAGACACATACCCGTGAGTGGCAGGCAAGAAAAATGTTACAAATTGAATCGGCTAGCATCCGCCATTAAAGGGAGTGTTTGCGGCGCGAAATTCGAAAACAGTACCACAATACATTGATGTAGCCTGGTGATAGACACTGTTTTAAACATCTTTTACAAAGGATGAGTCGTGATGAAATAAACATGAATGGCAGAGGAGCGCTATATTTATTAAAGTATTATAATGATTCATTTTGGCGATATTAAAAAAAATAAATCACCATATACACTCGGGATAAGTATGTGAAATATTGAATAATGGCAATGTCAACATTAATTTTCAGTATTACTAGTATTGTTTTAAAGACATAATAATGGATAGGCCTATTTACTGTAATATTTAAAATGATCTATATTTCAGTCCTTTCATGCAAAGGAAGAGGAAGGTATATGGTACTTACAAAATATTTAGTGGTGAAATATGAGATCATAAGAATTCTGGAAACTGATTTAAAATATGAGAATACATTTTATCATAAAACAATCTATTCATTGTGTAGTTGATGACCACCAAGTTAGAGGTCAGTACAGACTTTTTAATACAATTAGTAGTGGTAATAGTAGGCCTAGTAGTAGTAGTAATAGTAGGCCTAGTAGTAGTGGTAATAATAGACCTAGTAGTAGTGGTAATAATAGGCCTTGTAGTAGTGGTAATAAGCCTAGTAGTAATGGTAATAGGAGGCCTAGTTTTGGTAGTATTGGTAGGCCTAGTAGTAGAGGTAATAGTAGACCTATTAGTAGTGATAATAGTAGACCTAGTAGTAGTGGTAATAATAGGTCTAGCAGTAGCAGTAATAATAGACCTAGTAGTAGTGGTAACAATAGACCTAGTAGTAGTGGTAACAATAGGCCTAGTAGTAGTGATAATAGTAGGCGTCGTATTAGTGGTAATAGTAGGCGTAGTAGTAGTGGTAATCGCAGGTCTATTAGTAGTGCTAATAGTAGGCCTAGTAGTAGTGGTGGTAATAGTAGGTGTAGTAGTAATGGTAGTAGTAGGTCTAGTTTTTGTGGTAATAGTAGGCCTAGTAGTAGTGGTAATAATAGGCCTAGTAGTTGTTGTAATAGAGGCCTAGTATTAGTGGTAGTAGGCCCAGTTTTGTGGTAATTGTAGGCCTAGTCGTAGTGGTAATAGTAGACCTAGTAGTAGTGGTAATAATAGGCCTAGTAGTAGTGGTAATAGTAAGCCTAGTATTAGTGGTAGTAGTAGGCTTAATATTTGTGGTAATAGTAGGCCTAGTAGTAGTGGTAATAATAGGCCTAGTAGTAGTGGCAATAGTAGGCCTAGTTTTGGTGGTATTAGTAGCCCTAGTAGTAGTGAGACCTAGTCAGTGGTAGTGGTAATAATAGACCTAGTAGTAGTGGTAATAGTAGGTATAGTAGTAGTGGTCATAGTAGACCTAGTAGCAGTGGTAATAATAGGCCTAGCTAGGCCATCAGCTATGTTTTCACTAATTTCTTTGCATTTAATCCAACCAAAAACTACAAGTACATGCTATACAAAACGGAAATTACATGATTAATTAATTAATTTATTGTGAAACAAAACAGTTTTAGACAGATATAGCCTGCGGATTTTCTTGTGCACTCTGCTATTATAATCCACTGTACTGTGATGGCACCTAACCCTTACAAAAATTGTTGACATCAACCTTATAAACCAGATTAATGTGTTTCTGGAAAAACTTTAACCAAGAAATATTCCGACATTCTGTAAACACATTCAAAGGAGGAACTGCATTTGGAACATTCTTCCAAATATTAAGATATGCATGCTTTCCTGGGCATCCTACAATATTTGCGGCGCAGTATTTCACCATTTTCTTATTATTTCCCTTCAAGTGTACTTATATTTATTCGTACTCCTCAATAAGTATGAACTGCTTGCACTCCCGGTGAAGCACCAACTCCCTTTAATGGCTGCCGAACAGCGGTTCAATTTTGTACGCGAAACTAGCGCCGTTGGTGTCTCTAGTTGTATATTACAAACTCTTTTATCCACACTGTTGTTTTCTCGCTCCCAAGGTCCCAGAACAGTCTAGATAACACTCATGATAAATAAGAAACTAACCATAAGTGGAAAACAACTAAAATTCCATATTAACAATAGTAAATGTTGCAACAAAGCAATTAAACAAGAAGTTTAAAACCACTAAAGTTCTATATTTGATTATTCTATCCTTAGAAACTAAGAAATACATTAAAAAAAAAAAAAGATTTAGTTGGAGAACGACTATTTTGGTGACACAGAACCAGCACAGAAGCACGCAGGAAAAATAGCAAGGAACCTACCCTCGAAATCCACGGAGCCACCAGAGCGCATTATTAACGGTGACCACGCAGGCGACCCATCCGCGCAGCCACCTTGGAATCCATCACAGAAACACGCACCGTCTGAACCGGGCTTAATTCTTGACAATGATCAAGTTGCAGATGCGGTGCACCGACATTTTCCCCTCGATTAACTCAGTACCGTCAGCCGACGGTACGCTCGCTTGAGAAGAATCATCTGAGCGCTAGGTTACCGCGTATAAAACAGCGAACGAACGCACTCTGCCGATTATCGCTTCGTTTTTGTTTGTCGGACTGCTTTCAAACCTTTCAAACATCCTCGCAGTTTTCAAAAAACAAGTTTCAATAATCATGGAAGAAAAAAAGAGTACCGAACTTCTCACAGTTCGAAGTGGGAATTCCTTTAGCAATTATGCATCCATATTACAGAATAAAAGTACTGACGGAAGTTCTCAAAAGAGAAACGCAGGCTACCTGGTTGGATTTAACCTCACAATTCACATGAGCTATACGTGTTTACATAATTTCACATAATTTGTAACGTAATTTATGCAGTAGTTATTTCATATTATTGATAATAATTGGGAAAATTTCAGTATACGGATAACTCACTGACAATTATCTTGAAATAGGCTACTAAAAAGAGTAGATTTGTGTTCGTCGAATGCTCATCATCTTGCTTACGAAAAGACACATTTCAGTGCCAATAATTTATTTGGGAAAATTTCAGTATACGGATATCTCACTGACAATTATCTTGAAATAGGCTACTAAAAAGAGCAGATTTGTGTTTGTTGAATGCTCATCATCTTGCTAACGAAAAAGACACATTTGAGTGCCAATAATTTATTTGGGAAAATTTCAGTATACGGATACCTCACTGACAATTATCTTGAAATAGGCTATTAAAAAGAGCAGGTTTGTATGTGTTTGTGAATGCTCATCATGTTGCTTACGAAAAGACACATTTGAGTGCCAATAATTTATTGGGGAAAATTTCAGTATACGGATACCTCCCTAACAATTATTTTAAAATTTAAAAAAAAAAAAAGTAATTCGTCTGTGTATGTCGAATACGCACCATCATGCATACGAAAATGAAGTTTTTAGTGCCAATTTATTTTGTGTGCACAAGGTTGAAATTTTTGGAGTAAGAGGGAAAGGAAAGTATCCTTGTTCTGAAATTTATCCATTTATTTTGTGTTCACAAGGTTGGAATTTTGTAGTAAGAGGGAAAGGAAGGTATCCGTGTAATTTCTCTTAATTCAATCGTAAATAGCCTAATTGTCCAAAACGTCATGTAGGTCCTAATAGTTTCAAACGGCAAATCTATAACTAATAAGTGATAATCTCGCATTCTACAAAATGGTCATTTAGTTTTGCTATATTATTACCGGCATAGAATAACTGCTTTATTATTATGTTAACAAGATTGGACAATTAGGCCTAAATAATATTTTGTCCTCAAGTAAAGTCCCGATCTTCCAAAGCAGAAACATATATAAAACATTAGTCTATTTTGAGAAAAAAGAACATTTTTATTATTCATGTACAAACTTACTCTTTCTACAATAACACCAATTCTGTTATTTCCGCAGTAATTTGCGTGTTCAAGATACATCATTTCAATTCCATCAAGTACGTCAAATCGTGCCGCCATTTTGGTTTTCGCTACTTGACCATGTTCAATTAAAGACAATCGGTCCCACACCGGTGATCAAATTTGATCTTCATCAACTCGCTTGTTTAACTTTGATCGAGATTGATACTCCACAAATTGGCGTTGAAGATGGTCAAGTGCCGACTTAACCATGGTCAAATTTTAATCGAGCATGGTGCACACGGGCCGGGATCGGTACATTAAAATAATATATATGATATGCGTAATAAATCACTTCGTGATTTAAGACGGCGCTTATTCCGTCGGATCCCGGCCAACTAGTCACTCATAACGAGTGCACCTCAGCACATGTGTGGACTTCGGTCCTACGTTCATAGACATCTATGACGTAGTCCAGAGCGCGGCCACTAGAGGGAACCCAAGAGTTAGAACTTAAATCTGAGACGATTCTGTCCGACGCCGGGGTGGTATCTGGTGTGGCTTAGTGGATAAAGCATCAGCACGTAGAGCTGAAAACCCGGGTTCAAATCCCGGCGCCGGAGAGAATTTTTCTCCGTTCCATTATTCTTTCATCGCACAACAATATTGTCACTCTTAGGTTCTAAGTCTTCAGTTATTTCTAATTCTAAGGGAAATGGTGACTGGAATGGAAAGTCGATTAAATGTTACTTACAGTTTAACGAAGCTGAAGTCGTCTGGAATGTTTTCTTGAGACAATTTCTATGACTTCGTCCGGACTTAAGTCAATGTTACGATGAATGTTGAGCAATACCAAACCATTCAGGCTGTCCTGGTTCATCGTCGATCTGAGGTAGGTTTTCACACGTCTCAGTATTGAGAATGACCGTTCCGCGGTGCAAGTTGTCATTGGCATGACACATACAGTAATATGGTGAGCAGCTCTCTTATTTTGGGGTAGAAATTATTCCTAGTATGCAGCAAAGCTTCTATAGCCGTGTCTGGTTTTTTTTTTTTTTTTTTTTTTTTTTTTGCTCCTTCCAAAATTGAAATCACAAATGTAGCTCTCCTCTAAGCTCTGGAATAGTTCCTGGCAGATCCTGTTCATAAATCGTTGCAGCTTGCAGGATGACATCGATATTTTTTTTATCAGGATCGTGTAAAAAGTTAGGAATCAAAGATTGGAGTTTAATTACATGACTGTGCCTAGCAGGCGAAAATCGTACTGACAAGTCGCTTAGAAGGTGATCAAGAAAAGGAAGAAATACATTGAGGCGATAATTATCTTTAGGAGACTTAGACGCAACATTATTGCGATGGATTTGTCTGGATGCAACTCGAGGTACATTTACTTCTACGTCTACAGATTGAGCCAATGTAACAGCCTTCTCAAAAAGAAAATTATAAGTGTTATTATCTCGGCAGGCTGAAGAGTATTCATGACACAACCAACCATCTGGTAGCACTGACTTAGTTCGAGATTTGGGCTCTGTAGCTTCCGCGAAACACACAGTGTTATTCCAAATATTTCTGCTAAAATATGCAATGAAATTATGAATTCGAATTTTAGAATTGAGTTAAGCATCAACTGTGCCTTTGTACCATAGGATCCAAAATCTTCCAGGAATGATATAATTGCGGAGAAAATGTCTAAAAATTGTAACACTGCGTCATGCCGTTCAATCCATCTTGTTTCACACAAGGTCTTTAGTTTCGTTTTCTTGTGTTCAGGGCATATTTGACTAATTTTTTCTTTCATCATGATTGACCGCTTGCTAGACTCCCTAACGAATTTTGCTATTTCAGCTACTGTGTCTACAGTTTGTCTAACACTGGGAACAGAGCACGATTTTGAAAGTGACAAATTTAGGCAATGTGAGGCACAGTGCATATAGTATGTGAGAGGCTGCTCTTTTAAAATTCGCGCTTGGACACCTCGAAACTTCCCCGACATATTAGCACCGCCGTCATAAACCTGTCCGCGAAGATTCGAAATGTCTAGACCTAAGTCCCACAGTTCACTTAAAATAAATTTTGACAATGCCTCTCCACTTAGATCTTGCACCACTACGAATCTCAAAAATTCCTCATGCAAGTAACACTTTTCTCGGTCTACGAATCGCACACATAATGATAGTTGCTCATTGGAACTGATGTCGGTTGTTTCATCTACTAAGATAGAAAAATATTTATTTTGGTTAACCTCTTCAACAATTTTCTTTTAAAAATGGTGCCACAACAGTTTATGAGATCGTTTTGCGTTGTTTTACTTGTTAGAGATGAGTTTTTGGGGGAATTTTTAAGATGACTATGCAGAATCTGATCACCGGCATCAACGAGATATTTCAGAAGCTCCCTGAAATTACCTTCGTTTTGATTTTCGCTTTCCAAGTCAATCGCACCATCATCCCTGTGTCCTCTTAATGGGATATTTTGTCGGCCGAACAAAATAATTGTTTTTACTATTGGGACAAGTTTCATCCTGTTTTCGCGCACTGTTTGTAACACTTCATTATTCAATTGAACCAGAACGTTCTCTACCTTACCTTCAAACACTTGTTTAAAATTGTCACATTTTAAGAGAGCAGTTTTGTGATAACTGTTCTCTGAATGTCTCCTGAATATTTCAGAGGCCTTTTTGAATTTTCTTAGAGGTTTTGTAACTAAACTCTGTAACGTGACTTTGCTTCGCCCTCCCTCTTTAGGTCCGAATAAAACGCACACGTGACAGAACACACCTTCATCCTTCTTACTGTAAGAGAGCCATGGAAATCTTTTAAGCCACGCACGCTGAAATTGTCTAGACTGTCCCGATTCTAGTGTCTTCGAAAATGGATATTTTTCGTCTGGAACCCACGGATTTGTTAGAGCTTTGTATTTTATCTCGTCACTGCATATTTCTTTTTCCACTAAGCAACCAATATCTAATACATTATGAGTCGTCGAACTAGCGTCATCACTTTCAACGCATATAACCGATTCCACTGTTACGGTATTAACAGGCATACACTTTTCTTCATCAGTTGTAACATTGTCATCCGTACTGCACTTTTCTTTCACTTTACCACACGGCTTCTTGATGAATTGTAAGATATTTGTTTGAAACTTACGTTTCGACATTTCATAATTTCTTATAACTGTTACATTAAATAATTCACCTGTACGGACTGATCACTTCTCGTCTCAATTCAGAAGTCGAATGTAGTGGCTATTGTAAAGTACGATAACAAAGGTATTGGTAGCGGCCTAGATACAGTGTGGTAGGGGTGGTTACCGTTAGATTTCCGTTCCGAAGTCCGAACTATTGTTAAACCCCATGGTAACGACCCCTAAGGAATGCGACCACTTACCTGATATATTCACTGCGAACTGTAAAGAGAGTTTGTATGCGAAGTAAATTAGCAAAATAATATGAAGTTTAGAGAGTGAAGAAATCATATAAGTTATATGAATGAAAAAATAATGCTTTGTACATTTTAAATAAAAAAAGTCTTTGAATTGATAGGGGGGTCTATAGCCCCCCAGACCCCCCCTTGTATCCGCGCCTGCATCAAGGAAGGGTAACTGACCATCCTTCTCTGTCTCCATGGTGAACTGAATCTGTGTGTGGCGGCTGTTCAGATGGATTAGGAAGTCCTCGAGGGCTTGTCTTCCATGGTTCCAGATAACGATACGATTATATTTTTCGCGATACATTAATAATTAAAACTATATTAGGGTACCATAAACATATTCTCCATCAATGGACAGCTAATAATTAATATCAGATTTATTAGGGAATTTGATTCGTACAATTAAATTACGCAATCCTACATAGGTTACTGTTGCACGAAGGCCGTGTGGAACATGGATAACATTATATCTACTTTATCATTGTGAAGTTCGACAGTCTAATTGAATCCAATTGTGTCTGTATGTTTGTTTGAGCCAACACTGCTATTTTAACATTATTGTTGATGTGTGCAGCTGAAGAATCGTGTTTTTTTAATTCTTTCATTCATGTGCTTCAAACCAATCATACCTGCAGAACGATAAGTAAATTATTTAGTTACTACGCACAGTCCTAAATTGAAACAGAAAAAATAAATAAAATTCATAAAACGTACTTGTTTCTGTCAATGAATGTTCGCCGTCGAACAATAGGCAAGGAAAACAAAATACAGCGTCTTTTATATTGCAGCCGCATATTGCATTTTTCGTAAGTCCGAATGTTGAATTTTCTTGCCACTTCTCTATTACTGTTCTTCGTCACTTATAATTTTAATTCCTGTGTAGGTCTACCCATCTTCTTTATTTTTATCTTTTTGTTTGAAGTCTTATAGAAAATTACATATTTAAAAGATTTTGCACACTATTCATTGCAATATTTATGATGGAACGAGCGTGAGAACACATCTGAAAGTGCTCCTAATCCCTCCTACGCACACTGTACTGCCTCCCTACCATGCTCCAAAGCCTGCCAATGAAACAGTACTACTGCGCATGCTCAAATGGAACAGTGCGCCGCAAGTGTCGAGCGGTAAACGTAAGTCCCAGGCGTCAACAAGACCAGTATTACACATGCAGCGTTATTTTTACATAGTATTATAATAAAGAATTATGTCGCTCATATAGTCTATTGCAGCTCATTGGTATAAATTAAAAAACATGCGTTATTTGAAGAAGTGGTGCACTGCTCCTGTGCTCCTTAAGAGAAATCGCCACTGGTCCACATTAATAAATCGCCGCGCTCTCATGGTTAACATTCGGCAGGTCTTTGAGCGGCCTCGTGCATAACATTCGGCAGGTCTTTGAAATTTAATTGTATTATTGTTTTCAATTTCTTATGTCGCCGCTCCAATCACTCGCCTCAATTTCAATATTGCAACCAATAAGCTGCTTCCATGATTAAATGACACCTGCTTGTCTAATCCACGTGGACTAAAACCGAGGTTGCAATGTCTTGTGCTGAGGACGAACATTATGGTATGTGATAAAAAATTATTATTAAAGAGTTATTATTAAGAGTTAAGAATGTTAACGTACTCGTATATGAAATTTAACAATATAACAAACTAGTGCTTATTCTTATCGAGGAAGTAGACGTAACAACGTGACGCTTAGAGTGAAACGTACAGAGCAACAATCGGTCGGCAAAATTATGTTTTAAAAGCACACCGCACGTTATTGTATGATGCCAACATGTTAAGCATGAGGCCGCGGCGATAATAACGGACTGTATTTAAGGGTTTCTCCTTATGACCCCATGATGTTTTAGGCCTCAATTACCGGTAACCCGCTAACCACTATAGCTTGCACTATTATTGTAGGCTACATAAATGTGTTGCAGGACGTTAATAATATGCAACTTCACACAGCACAAAGTACGCGTATTATACAGGTAGTTCAGAACAAACAGCAAATAATAATAAACTGACTGATTGACTATCGTTTCTACATCTCTTTGGGTTAGTGTTTTGAGTGTTGAGCACCATTACACGATCTCCTTGTTACGTTATGACCAAAGACGTTGTAGTTATATATCTAGACACACAATTGACGCTGGTGTCGTGTACAAATTTGAAACCTCTCGCGCAGGTTCGCGCGACGCCATGTTTTGGGAGCACGAATGATTGTTTCTATAAAGCATTCGGAGTTTAGAAAATACCATTGAGCATATAGGCGTTTTCTTAGTGAATTTCCTCCTTCACTGTAATATAACTAAACTTATTTACGTATTTTCTAACGTATAATATAAAATAACAGACGTAAATCTAAATATTGTAACTAAGCAATTTTTAAATAGGTATAAACGACTTATATTGCTCATAAATAGACTTATTAGTTTATTTCTATTTCCTATGACCGAATACATGGAATATTTTTAATTATGTTATTGTATATACGTTAGAAAATACTTAAATAATTTATTTAAATTATATTACAAAGAGAGGGATGTCTGCTAAAAATGTCTATATACCGGTACCCAATGGTATTTTCCAAACACCTAACGCACTGTAATAATAATCCTCAGTGTTTTGAGAATCAGATGCGATATGACTCTTCTACTGCAGACATTGATTGCAATTCCCTCATTCTTACATCATTCTCAATGACACAATATTGTCAAAATGTGATTGTATTCATTGCTGGCTTAGTTGTTAAATCATTAAGAAAAATAATAAAGACTCAATTTATGGCACCTAGCCTAACAGCAGTAAACAGAATCTCTTTTATTTTTTTTTAACGAAAGAATAATGGAAGTCTTGTCATACCATGATCTGAGATTATATAAATATGCCGCCTAAGTGAAAGAGCGATTATACAGATGTTGACAGTTCAATGGCATATTACCACCCACACTTACATCGTGTGAAAACAATGTGCTCAAGAAGTAGAACACTTGTACAATCTTTCTACACTTATAGGAACATATTTTAGAAAATGGATCCCAGATTCCTCCCGAGAATCATATTTTAAACTTGTTAAACTGACCATAAAAGTACATAAAGATCTACTGACGTGGATCAGTGGACTAAGGACTGTGGGTCCGGAGTCGCGCTCGGTCGCGGGTTCGATTCCTGCTGATTTCCTGGTTGGTTTTTTCTTAAATCCCCAACCGTAAGGTGAATATCAAGTATTCTATGGCGAATCCTTGGCCTCGTCTCGCCAAATATCATCTCGCTATCATCAATACTATCGATGCTAAATAGTCTAGTAGTTGATACAGCGTCATTAAATAATCAAATAAAAGAAAGTATTACATAAAGAGCAGATGTTAGCACACAGCTGAAGGTTACTAGTACAACACGACTTTGCATAAAACTGTTGTAAGACAATATTTAACGGAGTCAATAATAATAATAATAATAATAATAATAATAATAATAATAATAATAATAATAATAATAATAATAATAATAAATCCATAGGCAAGATGTTCTGTACACTAGGCCTGAGTTCTATGATATGACTAATTGACTAATTCATGCATGTGACGTTTATTTCATTCTACAGCTTTGATAATAAGCTATTGCACGGTAGGCCTACTTATATTTCTAACTAAAACATTAGGTACATGTTTCTATTTTACAGGTGTAGGCCTATATTATGTGATATGGAAGCGAATAAGTAATAATTGTTCATTTCTCGTCCACATCAAAGCAAACGTGTTTACAATGTAGGCCTAATGTAACGTCTCACACAGGCAGTGTTTTGTTAATAATAGTTAATACTAATAATTTTCTTTTCATCTGAACTATTACTACAATATGAAGGGTACACGGGAAAAACGATCAAGGTCCATCAAAAATCGAAATTGAGTTAATAATGCTATCTTATAGTGGAAAGGAAGTACTATCATGTGGTCTACCTAGTAATAAGAAATAATCGTTCTTGACATTCCACTACGTCAATTTCTATTAAATACACACATAACAAAGTATTAAGTGCTTAAACTTTAAAATTCGTTTTTTCTCGAAACTTTCTAAAATGGACCTTGATCGTTATTCCCGTGTACCCTTCATATGCATTTGTATTTCTGTTCGCTCTATATGTTGTCAAATAACTATATAACATCTTTAGTTACGGTATCAAATTGTTACAGTTTTCTTTCCTTTCATGTCAAACTAACAGTAACTAAGCTTTATTATGTCTTTAACGTGGTCGCTTTAAATGTTAATAAGATTTTTTTTTCATTTATCCATTCAGATTGATTTATAAGAGACACCAAACATATATATTAAACATTCAGGATTGTATAGTACAGCCGTCTGCTAGCCGGTGCTTCTCCCAAAGCATGGCGGCGGACGCAAGCTTCAATTTGTCCCTACTCTAAACTTCTGCGCAGCCTCGGCTATAGAGGCTCGGTTATGACGCATCATTGCAAAGGTTCACTATGGACCCCCTCCCCCGCCTATAAATCACATTTCGTGACAAACTTAATTAGTTTTTTCAACTGCTTCAAATATCGTATTGCCTCCGCGTGTTTAGAAAAACAGTAAGTCTTCTATTAATACTTCGAAAATATATAACAGATGTGCTTCCAAAAAGATGTCCTATTTAACAACTTGCAAGATTTTTATGAAGAAAAAGTTATTGAGAAAATTACTTACAAGCAATGGATGGCCGTTGATAGAACAAATTTAGAAATTATAGTTACAAGATGAGGATGTTTTTAGAAAAGTTGACTACAAAATTAGAAGCCCTTGCACCTCATGCATTTGACAGCTGCAAGCTAAACTTCTCAGAGAACGAAAACGTACAGGAAGGAGAATCTTGGAATGTAGGCTTTCACGGCTGGCATCATTGGAATCGATAATTAAAGACTGCGATACGGTGGCGTAGGTCACAGTCAAGGTAACTGGAATATAATAGGTAGGCCATTCCCGCACTTTTCGCTCTCATTGGCTGCCCGCCTCTGGCGTCACTTGGAAGGTAAAGCATAGCGCGTCTTTCGAATTACAATTGAAAGTTACGTGTAAACTTCGTTTTAAACTATGTACTACCTCCTATATCAATGCATGAGTCATAGGCTACAATTCAAAGAACTAGACTACTTACGTACATAGCGTAGGTTAAACTGACCTTAACAAGAAACACAATGTCATTAAATTAACAATTAATAGAATATAACTCACATGCAAGTAGTATACACTATGAATTGATATTTTTGATTATGTAAATGCATAAGGAACAATCTTCATAAATATGCTAACTTCGTTATAATACTACTACAACATAATATTTAGAACAAAAGATCGTTTCCCTATATGTTAGGACTCGTACATTTATTAGAATACGCCACCTTAACAAGAAAATGAAAATAGAAGCCATGGAAAACCAGGCAGCCAGGAAGAGACTGTTGTGGATGGCATCTAGATCTTCCAAACCAACATAACACATAACTGTAAGTCTATTTATAAAATAAAAAAACTGGACCTGTAACACAAGACGGCGTCCGGGATTGTGTGGGACATTCCCGGCTAGGAAAACGCGATTAAAGCCATTGTCACTGTCGGTGTGATTATAGAAGGTGTGTATCTCGTGTGCGAGTAATTCGGCACGTTTTATGGCACCTGCGCGTGATTGTTTAAGGGAACAGGGACTCAGAAAATCCCTAGCGAAAATTTTAAGAAGGCAGGTCGGCGATCTGTAACACAACAAGACAGCGTTCGGGATCTAATTGTATTCGTGATTGTGTGGGACATTCCCCCCTAACAAGACGCGGTTAATGCTATTGTTGACTGCGGTGTGAATAGAGAAAATGTGTAGCGCACTTACGAGTAATTCGTATTTCGTCGCCTAAAGAATATAATTTTGATAGGTGTATTATTTTATAAACTAGCCGTACCCGTGCGCTCCGCTGCACCCGTTAGAAATAAATATAAAGTAATTATATAATTAAAATAGGACATTTAATCCAGGGAGCATTCGTGTTTGATAGAAGGATAAATCGTTTATTATGTTACTTAATTTAAATTGAATTAAAAAATTAAAATGCGATCATTTTGATCCAGAGACCACTCATTTGGTCATAAAAATTAGTTTAGGAAATACAGGAAACGAATATACAGAATAGCCTATCAAGCTTTCTGTGCATAAGAATCTATTTTAATCTTACCTGTCCTCGATTCACTCAGAAGTTACTGTGATAACATTATAGCATTATGTCCATCTAGAGAAACTACACTTTCCAATGGTGAATTAAAAATTAATTATACAAATCGGTTAATTTAGCTTCCGATATTACTTCATAGAAAAGCAGAAATATTATCTGTAGGCTATCTTTCATAGCTTTCGATTGTTGCTGTCCAAGGCCCCTTATAGACGAAGTCATTTGTTTTTTAATTCATTACACGGCCTTAGATGGCAGTTATTTTAATTTTAAAACTAATTTATCTCATTAAATATCAGTCCTATCAAAATTTTTCAAGGAATAAAACTTATCGCAAATTATTTTTAAAGAAACTTTTGTTATGTAACATGTTCCACAAAAATCAATAATAAGCGAGATATTTCGATTTAATTCAGGCCCCCTTATAACCCCCCTTTTAAATAATGTATATAGCCTAAAGTCTAAGTTACAACGAACTTAATTTTGTTCCAATTTTCATCGAAATCTGTTTGGCCATTATCGCGTGAAAAGGTAACATACATCCAGACAGACAGACATACAAACAAAAATTTCAAAAAAGCGATTTTCGGTTTCAGGGTGGTTAATTATATATGTTAGGACCAATTATTTTTGGAAAATCGAAAATTACCAGAAAAATTTCGGCTACAGATTTATTATTAGTATAGATAAAGACAGCGTTCCTTCCAGTTGACTTGAGATACTACATTGGTAACACGACTATACAGATAATTGCGCAATAACACATTTTCAGATATTAACAACAGTATTTTGAGACATGTATGTTAGAATTAATACACTTGTTTTCAGTGGAATACATACATTCGCATACTGCATTAGCAACATTGCAAAAGTAGCCTATCACTGAATTGCTTTTCGATATGCGTACAATTCTTTGTTTTCCTCTGTATTGCATAATTAAAATAGCAACTTCTACAGTCTATTGTTGTTTATTTCTTTTATATTCAACATCGAATTTCATGGGACCGTGGATATCAAAGGAATATGTGGAATAAAAACATCTCCTTTAGTTTTGCCAGCTAATACTGTATGTTCGCTTATATTAGGTTTTGCATGATTTTTTTTTTCACCCCAACTCTTGTTCCATTGCATAATTTTGATGGGTCAATTCTTCCAAATAATATTATTGATGGCATTAAATCCAGACGTTTGATATGGGCAGGACATGTAGCATGTGTGGGCGAATCCAGAAACGCATATAGAGTGTTAGTTGGGAGGCCGGAGGGAAAAAGACCTTTGGGGAGGCCGAGACGTAGATGAGAGGATAATATTAAAATGGATTTGATGGAGGTGGGATATGATGATAGAGACTGGATTAACCTTGCATAGGATAGGGACCATTAGCGGGTTTATATGAGGGCAGCAATGAACCTGCGGGTTCCTTAAAAGCTATTTGTAAGTAGTATTGATGATCCAATATTAAGTATTAAGTTATGTGATTATATTCCTTGTGTTTCAAAGAATTCAGGAATTCAGTTGGATAAAAGAAAGTCTGCTCACTATCCACAATTGTATCGAGAAATTCATAATATGGTCTTGGACTGTGTAATAGCTACTTATTGCACGAATTTTCTAGGTTTTTCGTTTCATAATATACCTACCAACAATGTTATTTAATTTCATGTTATTTTTTCGACGGCCCCGTGAAAGTCGATGTTGAATATAACAGAAATAACCACATTTGACTCTAGAAGATGCAATTTTAATATTACGCATGCATGTTTGATAGTATTTATTTTCATTATTTTAAAAAATAATTTAACGTCCATTTGTCTAATGTTAATGTTGCCTATGTTTTTCGCCTGGTTGTGAAGGCTTAATGTGCAAACTTGGACGAAAATAGGTCAAAGCATGTGAATCTGTACTTATGAGCAAATACATACCGTACATACATTAATTATAAACTTATTTATCGGTTAATGATCGTCACATTTATTCTGTACTAGTAGATTAAACTGAGGGCGGCAATGAACCTCCGGGTTCCTTAAAAGCCATTAAGTATGTACGTAGATTAAATTGATGTCTGCATTTGGAATCTGATAGCTACTTGAAAATGACGTGACAATGATAGGTATATTTTTAAAGTAGACGTGATTAACTAATAAAAGTTCCTACTTAGGCCACAGTATGTTCTCTATACTGTACCGCAAGTTTGTCATGTGTCGTTTCTTGCGTACAGTGTTTCGAATCAGCACATCTGACAGCAAACGAAGCAGCGATACAGTGCCAGCCGGCACATCGCCTCTCAGTAGATGTGTCGTGATTCGACACACTGTTCCGAAACATTTCACTGTGTCGTTCCGAATGTTTCGAAACAGCTGGATGTGTCGCTTTTCCCATGTCTACACACCACACTACCCTCCACGTGACGTCAGCAGCAGACGACGATGTTTGAGAAGGAAAGCGCGGGAGCTGGGAAGAGACCCCCCCCCCCGGGTCACAGTTCATATTTCCAATCCTACACTACCCTCCTAGTAAACGAAGTCGAGCAAAATACTCTGGAGAGTATTTGGTCGAGCTTACTGCATAGTCTGTGACTCACGCAATGGAAAATTATGTTGACTTATACGTAATAATTGCACTCTTACATACATATTTGATGGAAGTTTCCTCTTCAGTTTTAGAGCGATTCTTCATTAACATGTCTATAATATTTTGTGTTCTGCGTGTCATTATTTGTTTAGAAATTCATATTCCAGTGACTACACTTCAACACTTATAAAATTGACAGTGGATTGACGATCTTCTAGACGACCTCATTCAAGTCACGAACTCCACAATACCAGATATTGAAATTAAACGACATATCATACAAGTTGAGAGGATGCGAAGGCATTTCTTTCCCCTTCTACTTGCCCTGAATCCGTCAGTATAACGGACCGGTAGCTGTTACCTCTTATACCTGCACCCCCCAAGTTGTACACACAAGAAAATAAAATATTAAATAAAGTACATAAGTGGATATAAAATACAGTGACACAGATGTTTGACAATTACATGTTTCAGTATATTTTAATGTCGTTTTTACAACATTTTCAACTAATAATTAATTAAATAAAGGGATGCTAGTTTGTATTATAAAGTCAGGGGGGAGTGACACAGTGCAGATTGTTCCGTCGTTTATGCTGTAGAGTAGCAACTAGCAGTGACGAAAACATTTATCTTCTGCTTGTCGGTAGCTTTTTAATGTGCCAGTTGATATAAACAACAATGAAATGAAATATAAACGCTTAGTATAGATTTTCGAAATGTAGATTACCGGTAAACGTTTTCAATAATAAGAATTTCCACTATGTTCAAAGTCAATTCGTCGAACGTTAGTAAGATGGACAGTAGCATCTTCCCCTTCACGGATAGTAAAGAGTGTGAGTAGAGGGGAAGGCCTATCAACCAAACTGAAATGGGGATTAGGTCTATGTCAGATATGCATCAAGTGTTTCCCCCTCTCCCCCATAGACACACAGTTTGGTCTTCCGATCGACCTGACAGGCGAAACTTTAACAGTTTGTTCTCTCACTTACTTTCCCCATATACGAGCAGGTAAACCTGCTGATTGTACACCAGTGAGTCTTTCAGCCTATCACCAAGTGGAGTTTAGATGTTTTTTTTGTAGGTTATTTTACGACGCTTTATCAACTGCTATGGTTGTCTAGCATCTGAGTGAGATGAAAATGATAATGCTAGTGAGATGAGTCCAGGGTCCAATGCCGAAAGTTATCCAGCATTTGCTCTTAATGGGTCGAGAAAAAATCACGGAAAAAACCTCAACCAGGTAACTTGACCCAACCAAAATTTGAACCCGACCACACCACACACGTCAGTTTTGCCGTTCAGTTTTCAACTGTGCAGACCGAACAGAAGGCCAAACTGTGTGTATGGGTGCCTAAATGTCAGGAACACATCGTTTAGCTGCTTGATGCTTAACTTGAAATCCTGATTCGAGCAATGGCATTTTTCTTTAATAATGTTATAATTTATTTACAGGAAAGGAGCCAAAAGTGTGCGTATACTTAGTTTATCTTGTAGTTTGGCAGGTGTCATCAAAATCTGAATTTTTTAAAAATTGACACTTAGCCGGTTTATGCAAAATGCCGTCCAATTGTATACAGCAGTAATGCATAATAAAATAATTTCAATAATATTTTCAACTGAAATTAAATCACATGTAATATAGTAAGACGTAAAAGTATAATAGTTCAGTGTGCAATATTTACAGTGGCATAGCGTCAATGTAAGCTAAAAAGCTCAGCTTCCCCAGTTAATAATAATTTCATAATAAACCTGCAGTTTATGGACAAAATTATTTATTAATTTTAATAGAATTTATATTTATGCGTTAAATATTGTGATGTGGCAGCTCAGGATGATTTGTGATGCAGCAGTAAACAAGAAGCTTGCACACACCAGCTTCCAAGCAGACTGGTTTCTTACACTCATTCTTCTGTGTAACCCACCCTGCAGATTTTCCATCCCTTTCTAACTAAACTACCCTGTTCGCAAGGCTAGCAAGAAGCTAGCTTTGACATTGAAAATAAGTAGTTTCCGAGTTATCCCTTTTCGTCAGTTGTGTTCAGTTGAAGTGTCAGTGTGCATTGTGGCTGATATAATAAATAATGAGTGAAGTAACAGTTCCTGACACCAATTTACTTGAATTTTTAGGACAATTCTATTATCAAGACTGACTTACGAACAAAAGTGTGACCTAAAAAACAAATGACCGACTTCCTTGCTGTCACTGAAGGACATACTCAAGAGACAGATGCATACTTACGTACTGTATTTATTGACCGTTAATATTGTCATTTCTCTAACTATGATAGGGAGTGAGCTAATGTTATACGTATAGGTGTCAATTTGTTAGAGATATGTATAAACCGTGAAATCATATTTTACTACATACCGTACTATTTGAAGTCATGCCTTATTGGTGTTACGAGGTTCCAACTAATCTTCGACTGCTGACTTGATATTGGCTACTATTTACTTTTAAACTATGTTTTTGCAATACGTTTTCTCATATTGCATGAAAGACAACTTGAGTTAGCTTCCCCTGCTCAAAATTTCATGCTACGCCACTGAATATTTACAGTGCAGTTGTAGAATTTCCAGTACTGGAGCTACATGTGGATAATGTAAAAAGATCGGCCATACACTATAGGATGTGGTTATTTATCCAACACACAGAGATGAACAGCAGTAGTCATATTCATGTATGCTTCGAACAGATCAATGGAAATACGTCGTGTAATGTATGAGAGGATAAAATAAACAAATAAAAATTGAGACAAAATCTAGACAGTCATGTGGATAAACAGATGATCAGACGAAACATTAAACTATATTTTCATTTAATTTAGAAATTAAGTACTAAATAAAAAATATCACTGAAACAAAAAAAAAAAATAGCATAATCAGTGTAAATGATATATTATGTGGTCGAAGATATGAATGCTGAATTATTATAATAAATTAAAAAATTTCTGTACTGGAAAATAGGGTTTTCTCTCATACGAGTAGGTAATAGCTTGAAGGTATTATCTTTCTTAAATCCACTTAATTTTTTCAATGCACATGTTAAACCAATATCATAGAGTTAAAAAATAACAACTCTATTCGACAACTGGTCCCTTTTCATATGCACGCACATATATGGTTCGTATTTAGCCCCACTGCATAGATGAGAGAGCTGAAATAGCTTTCTTTCTTTCTTTTTCTTTTTTTTCTTTCTTTTTTTTTTTGAAATGCAGAATGAAATTTTTAAAACTGTTCTAAACTACCAGTACTTAAAATTTGTATTCTTTAATAAATAACAAAAAATACGAATATTTGGACTGCCTTTATTTATAAGATAATATGCAATGCTGGAATGCAATCACATGAAGCATAATACTATCATTCAATCACAACAGGGTATTCCGGTCTAATATCAACAGTAACAATAAATGGATAGATTTATGTAACTTTTTAAGAATTCATACTATTCATAAAGACTAAAAAGACAGATGAAGGAACTCCAATTTTCAGTAAGAACAATATTAGGGTATGTTGCATTTAAAGTCATTGTTAAATACAATTTCTTACCTCATGGCTGCTAGCCTGCATATTGCATAAGGCACATGAGCAGCCATGAAGAATCAGACTGTATATAGGCACGTATTTACACATGGGCGCAGACCCAGTTTTTTTTTTTTTTTTTTTTTTTTTTAAACAGTTTGACTGCTAAATGTCTAAGATTTGAATAAGTTAGTTGGTGGGGTAAGAGGTAAGAAGCACAGATTTTCTTCAGGTCCATGAGCGTAACACTTACCTAAATACAGGGCTGACTGTACATAACTTGTGCAGCTGATGAACAGTATATTGGTTCCATATTAAAATTATATTTTGGAAGAAAACATTGTTGTAGTATATTTATATGTAACAAAAATAATGAAACATTATTATTAATTATGAAGTACATGATCTTTAACATAATTAATATCAATACAAGTAGGTCTACAAGTGTAATTGAGTTTTTATCATTAAGTGTAACATTAAAAAAAATCTATTTATATTATAACACTCAAATTAAGTTACTGTCCACCATACAAAATGTCATTCCTGTGAGAATATGATTTGATAAGTCCATAAACTATGAATCTTAGAACAATGGAAGCAGTGCTCGTGAGAAGAAAAAAAATTAACATTACGTACTGCTATGAGTAGGTCATATGCATTGTCACTAGACTTATTAGTTCTTAAAGTTTCTCGTGACAAACATTAACATTTTTCGAAAAAAGTGTTTCTTCTGAACACTGTTAATAATATCAGTCTTTCGACATGTAATTATTTAGCAATGTGTTCAAAAGTGAAATTAAATAATTTATGGAAAGAGGTTTAGAGAACTATAGGTATGAGGCAAATCTCCTCTCTTCACATAAGTCGAAGCTAGATCTAATCATAATAGTAATTTATGATACAAGTTCGTGAAGTGGGTAGTATTTTAACAGGAGTGTCAAAATACGATTTCACAAATGTATACCATACAATGTTTTTTCTTCGATAGCCTCAAATTATTACTTCATGCACTGTGTTATTACTTCACGTACACTGTGCTCACTTCACGCACTATTCTAGAAAAAATATTTTATTTTTCTCAGCAATAGAAAAGGTCTAATTCAAACCTCTTCTAATTACAATTTAGTGGTGATTTGCATTAAGTCTACTATTTCTGAAAGTTTGACTACCCAATATATTGGAGTGATTAAAAGTTCAGGATTGGAAAATAAAACATTCAATTCTTCAAAAGCACGATGTTTCTGTACTAAGTTTGGTTAAAAAATTGGCCAGCCAGTTCAGTTAAGAATTCATGAAAAATTATATACTTAACAGAATAATAAAAGTTAGACCTGTGGACAGAACCAATTTTATTGGTCCCATTCATAAAAGAAGGAGTCTCCAATGTACTTAAGCTCTGCTGTATTAAGTCTCGAATAACTTATGTATATTACATACTTTTGTTTGAAACACGTTGGGACATTTGTCACACATCATGTTAGGATATATAATTTCCTTTTGGTTACAGCATTAGGTTGACTGAAAAGTTTTTTTCCTATAAATGCTCAAGACATTTGTCTTTGAATTAATAGGCAAATTAAAACAGGTGTGTGTAGACATAATAGGTATATTCTGCGTATATTCTCCAAAATCTAACGAGAATGTGCGACGATGAAATCGCATTTCGCGTCTTTCTTAGATTCGTTTAGAAAAAAGGTTTGAATGCGAAGCCAGCAGCTGAAGAAATAGTATGTGAAGTAGAAGGTACGTCTCCTCCTGCTTATTGTATAAGTGCCTGCTGCACCAATTTATGTTGACTTACTGTATGTGTGGTAATATTAAACAGCATCAAATTGGTTCTGGCAATTCAGTGATGGAGATACTAGCCTTGAACACAAACCGCACTCAGAACGAACTTCAGTACTAGAAAATGAGGTTCTGTGAACCGTGCTCAAAGAACAGCCACCTTTGGTATTCCTAAAGCGACAATTGTTACACATCTCCACCAACTCGATATAATGTTCAAAAGCAGATGAGGAGATCAATATGAGTTTACTGCAGCTCAGGCCCAACAATGAGTTGATATTTCCAAACAGCTTCTTGAAAATTCTTTAGACGACCAGTTTTGGAAACACAATGTGACATGTGATTAAAAATGAATTTTTGCATACCACAATTCTGAGAAGAGAAAACAATGACTACCTCGTGGGAAAGAACTCCAACCAGTAGTATGTCATTTTGGGCATGATTCTCTGTGTTTGATGGAATTTGGAAGGTGTTGTCCATTTCGAATTGGTCCCAAATGGCCATGCAGTTGACGCTGAGTTGTACTGTAAGCAACTGGACAGGATTTACTAAGTATTAAGGCGACATTACCTCGCTTTAATCAATAGAAAGCACACTACTTTGCAGCAAAACAATGCTTCTGTCCATTGAGCAAGAATGATCCAACAGAAAGCCGAGCAATTAGATGGAATAAAACTGCTCTCACCCAGCTTACAGTCCAGATGTTGCGCCTTCTGACTATAGTTTGTTCCAGTCCACGGCAATATTTCTTTAAGGAAGGTGATTTGACCTCAAGATGACACAAACACACGTGCAATTTTTTTCTGCCCTCAAATCCAAGAATTGGTATTGCCAACTAATTTGGATACTGGCAGGGAGATGGGTGAAGTCATCGAAAATGATAGTCTTTTTTTTTAATAATAATAAATATATTTCTTTGTTCTTACAAAGTACCAGTTACAGGAAAGAAACTTTTCAACCAACCTAGTACAAATCTGATTTCTTTAACACATTTCATTACATTACAATTTAAAAAAGAAGTATGTTAAAAATGTCTATAATTTCATATGTTTAAAGAACACAGTAAGAAAATCACTTGAATGGACGGCATGGATTAGGCACATTAGCACAATAAATAGTGTAGTAACCGGCAAAAACGTAATACGGCGAACGCTAAGCTCCGCCCACGACCCCTTTCCACTTTTCCCCTATAGCTCACCACACACTCTACGTGATAGGCTAGTGTTGTGTCGAATGCACATTTCATGTGGGTGAGGATAACTTCCCCTACTGGCGTTCGCCGTATTACGTTTTCGTCTAGTAACCAAAGAGGAAAACATTATTTTTATATATATATATATATATAAATAATGTTTTCCTCTGTACAGTACCAGAAAAAAAGAAATAGACTGCCAATTTTTACTAAGTTCCAGATATAACGCATTGCGCATGTGCAGTAAACAAGAGTGCCTGTATATCTGCTAGTTGTGGACAGTTTTGCGAAACTGTTCGTATATATATATATATATATATATATATATATATATATATATATATATATATATATATATATACGAACATGTGTTATAAATGTACAGTACCAGAAAAAAAGTAATGAGCCAAGTCTTGATGGCAGTCTTCCTGTACATAGGCAACAAGTTTCGCAAAACTGTCCACAACTAGCAGATATACAGGCACTCTTGTTTACTGCACATGCGCAATGCGTTATATCTGGAACTTAGTAAAAATTGGCAGTCTATTTCTTTTTTTCTGGTACTGTACATGCCCATATAATAAACCAATCAACCTATTAACAATCAATCATATCCATCTATTTTGATTCTATTCTTCATCCCATTTTCCACTTGAATTATTTTTATACAAAAATATTCTAGTGTTCCTGAAAATAAAGCACAATATGTGAACAATTTAACCTCTTTCTTTTTTTGTTTCGTTGTGTGTACTAGAATATATTATTGCATTATGTATTTCTTTCCCCTTAGAGCATAATTTACTTCAGACCATATATTTTAATAATATTGCATTATGTATTTCTTTTCCTTTAGAGCATAATTTATTTAATTCCATATATTTTAACAACTGTTATATTAGTAAATTTCCATAAAATCGTTTTGTGACTACGTACTTAATAAAAATTCAGTTCTAAACAACCCATGAAACTTTATTTGTACAACGCAGACATAGGGATACTTATTTTCTAGATTTATTATGTGCACGTAAGTTATATACACACAATAAAACTATACAAGAAGAAGAATTATTTTTAAGTACGGTACCAATTCTAAATATTTCATTGTTATACATATATAAATATGAATACATTTTTCTTTAGATATATGTACTGTTTGATCTTTAGGATAAATTCATATAACACATATAATTAAATATAAGAACTTCGAAAGAATATTCAGGTATTTTACTGAAAGAGGAAGTTCATAAAAAAAGTAGGGCCTATGTACAAGCAATTAAAATTCTATTCACTATGTTACAATTTATAAGATATTTCATAGAGTTCTATATTTTTACATAATAATGTATAAGAAAAGTTAATAAAAATACAACATATTAACTGTTCTAAATGAACTGTATAAGGAATCTTAAAGGCTTTCACGGTGGGTCAGCTGTGGTATAGCTTATGAGTAGCCTATCTAAACAATTTGGAGGAAAAAGATGTTTCGAATGTTCCACCCTCAGGAAAACAGGGAAAAGTGAATTGTATCACAATAATTTATTGTGATCATCATTTATTCAGTTGCAATTATTACATCAAATTGTTCGGTTATAAGGACTAACTTGCCATAATAGGATTGTTTTTATTTTTATTATTTCATTGGCCACTCATTTAGCTTGTATAATAGACAGGTGACTGGCTACAAGGAAGAGATTTTACTGTAAAATAACCTTCCTATGGGTCCTAAGACATAGCATCACAGTCTAAGGCATCATGTCTAGGACTCGCATTACGGAATGGATACTGGTTCGAGTCCACATGGGGAAGAAATTTTCTCATTAAATTTCGACCAGTATATGGGATTGATGATCACCCAATATCATAATGAATTTGGGGAGCCGTGACAAGTAACGAAATCCAGTTTCGGAAACCAGTTATGAAGGCTGGGGGAGGGGGAGATAATTGTGCTGACCATATGATACCTTCATTCTGGTTGAATGAACGTTCACCTCTGCTCAGGCATGTGAACGTGAGGACAGCAACTGGCTAGTAGGCCTTAGCTCTTCATGGGCTGTTCGAGCCATGGATGGAATTTTCCTAAGGTGATGTGACATTTTAAATATCTATTGATAAAGATAAATTATTCATGTGCACCTTAATACATGAAGGCCAAAATGAGATTACATTTTTAAAAGATATAATAATTGCAGAAAGCATTAAGAGCTGATACCAGTATTCATATTTGTATGATTATTAGAACAGTTCGAAATATTTTCTTCCTCCTCAAGTTTTAAATACTCAAAATACACTTACAATAACATCAAGTAAAAAATCTATTAAAAGGAGCTTTTTTTTTAAGAAAGGAAAATGCTTACTATTTAAAGATAAGGAGAGAGAGAGTTAAAATTGAGTAAACAAATTTGGTAAATATAATTTCTTACAACATGTGTATCTTAGTTTCAAATGGAAAAAACAATTCACTTTTATGCAATGGAAGATTAAAATTGTAACAAAATATTGTGTTTAGTTAAAAGTCTTATATTATTGAAACGACATTTTGTACTTTCTGCTTTCCATTCTCACTTATAGCTGAAACTTGTAAGATATTTTCTTCTTTATGGTGTATAATAGGCCTATATATACATGTTCCAATAGTAGGTATTCTTTTATTCACTATGCTGTGTTCATATCTTGTACTTTGTTTTGATATATTATTTCATTGACAATGGCAAGACATAATAAGATCATTCTGATGTAACAGTGACAGAATCTTATCTACTCTAAAATGGCAGATTCTGAACGTAAACACAATATAAATGCTATTTACTGTAAAAAAAAGTATTAATGCTGATTAATACAAAATAATAAATATAAAAATAAACAAGCCATATGACGATTTTTAAGTCAGTTATTTAAGAATCCTGTATTAAATAAGCGAGTATCTAGTGTCACTGAAATCTGTGATAATGAGAAAAAGTCCGAGGATTAGCCATGACAATGCCTGACATTCGTCTTATAGCTGGAGAAAACCTAAGAATCCAATCAGCCCAAAAGAAATCGAACCTATGCCCGAGTGCAGTCTTGGAGCACAAGACATATCTGTACACCTAGATCACTCTAGTGGCCACTATATGACGAATACATAAACACATAAATATGTAAGAGTAATGTTGAAACAAAAGTAATTCAATTTTATGAATTTTTGATAATTAAATTTCATACTGGAACAGTTCAAAACTGATCAATTCCGTATGGAAAATATTTTCAGGAAAGAGCCTAATGCCCAGCCCTTGGCCTTTACAGAGGGGCCAGCAGAAATGGGTGGGGAAAATCGGAATGCGACATAACCACTCAGATGGAAAGTAACAGTTAATACTCATTTGATATATCAGTGCCGATGGACGAATATGAAACCATCCTGTCTCTCTGCAAGACAGCATTTGGTTGCCATACAAACACATGCTGGTGCCCACCTCAGAGAAATGCAGTCGTATATCAATTAACTATTACATAAATACGTGAAATTAATGCTTAGTATGACTATTTTACAAAATTCTTATAAGATTAATACCAATATCATAGTGTTTTACCATTACACATAATTTTTTTACAAAGAACAAGGAGTAACAGGATTGTTTATTATCAGAGAAAAACACATTTTCAACGTCTGGTACGAAAATTTTAAACCATATAATTATAAACATGACGAAAATTTGGGTATTTATTCCAGGAAGTGCATAGAGCACAAAAGAGTTTTTCATAAATTACGTTGGCCTATCTAAAAATTTATAAGTGAATTTACAAAGAAGTGGTAGTGGATTATATACGTGTATTATAATATTACAGCATTAATGTAATGTCAGAGAATATGATTATTCAGTATTTAATTTCGAACGGAAATACCAATAATATAAGGAGCAAAATAACTATTTGCTTTTACATCTACCATCATTCTCTCATGCAGAGACCAACTGTATTTGTATGTCGGGAAAAGAGAAGGGCGTAGAAAGGAACAGGGTTGGTTTAAGAGCTCCACAGCAGCTGCAACTGCAGGTGACCTCGTGCTTGAGGTAGACCTATCATCACCCTTCTGCAGAAAAGTTGTTAGTAAAACAGATTGAATTCCTCACTGAAACTGTCCTCCTGTCATATGACAATGGAAGCTACATGAAAGGGAAAAAAAGCATATAACACAAGCTCGTGTCCTTCAAGAAAACCAAACAGCTCGTTTGCTGTGCTCAAAATATGAGCTTGGTTATTTATGGTGCAGCTAAATTTTCAGTAATTACACTAAATTTCTTTGCTACAGTGTAAAGAATGTTCACTTCATTTCCTGCATTTGTAAAGAGCTGGGAAATTCTGACTACTCGTGTATATTTGACAAGTTGACATTAAAAAAACATTCTGAAACCAAATAGAAGGCTAGGATCGAAAATGTTAAAGCCGTTAAGTTCGAACTATAACATAGACTATGGTAATGATGACATTGATATTTAAATAAATGATGGCAAAATGAATCCGAGGTCAACACCGAAAGTTTCCCAGAAAATATGCTTCAAATGGTTCATAGAAAACCTTGGAAAAAAAAACCCCAGTCAGGTAACTTGTCCCAACCAAGAGACATGCTTTAGAAGAGTTAAAAGAAAATCCTAAAAGGGACCTTATGTGTTTCAGTGAATTACGAAATTTGCTAAAGAAATCACAACATTCAAATTTTCTTTGTGTTTTGTGACCTGGTACAAACTCCAAGTCATGTCAATAAAGTTAATAAAACAGTTCAACAGGATGGCATGCATTTGGATAAAACAGTGAAACTGATAAATGCAACAATAGGTGTGATTGAAGAATTCTGGATCAGTGGTTTTGAAAAAGATAAAGAAGAAGCAGAAGAATTCCTTACATGTTTAGGGAGAATTATTCAATATAAGGATGACAGATCTGGAACTGAGAAAGTACCATTTTCTTATGAAAGTAGGGATGAGCCCATTACAGGAGAAGAAAATCATCTACGAATGAACTTTTCTTGTTAATGAATTAGAAGTGCTATTCCTCATGTTACCACAATATTGCAACAGCTGTCTAACAGTACTGATACTATGAAATGCATTTAGAAGACATTTTCTCAAATGTGACAGATGCATTGAGAATCTTTCATGCAAGCCAATGATATCTGCAGAGCAAAGCTTTTCTAAGATGAAGTTACTCGAGATCTTTTATGAATGAGGGATGACTAACAGGCCTTTCTATAATAGCTGTGGAAAGGCAGATACCACATTCCTTTAGACACTGAGAAATTTGTGAAGATTTTTGCTGCTCGAAAAGCAAGAAAAGTTAAGATTCAAGTGAATACCGGTAATTTCTTAAAATTCAGAGCTAAAAATGAAAAGCAAAGTCCACTTTATAAATTATGTAATTGTACATGTACATGTGACACAAATTTTACGTAAACTACTTAAAAATAATTTCAAGAATATTTTCAGCTATGCTTTGTATTTCAAAATTTGCAACAAGATTGTAAAAGTATGAAAGAACACGATGTATGAAATATACTAAATTGGACTTAACATTTTCTTTACCTCTCTTCAAATTATGCACACTGTAATCAGTGTTCTGTAATTTTTATTTAATGAGAATGGGCTAGTCTTTTGGGAGTTCTTTAATAGAAATGGTCTACTTTAAATATTAGGAAAGTGTTGCATTACATTGTTTTGTGATATGTTTGTATTCTATTTGACTGAAGAAATCAACGCCATTATAGTAATTACTAATGTAGATACAATGAGAAAATCTACGCCATAATAGTAAAATATTGCTAATGTAGGTACAAAAATATTACGTTAGTACCTAAAATACAGTTTTTGAAACTAAGTTATTGGTAGCACATTATGTAATAATCTCAACATTCTGTACTGTGAATAGGTTGGGTTAGATTGACCTGAAGAAAACACGTGGGCACCCCAAAATAAAGCCTTGCAAAGGGCCCCAAGTCTACACCGGCTCTGGGAAGAGAAGAAAAAAAATAAGTGCATGAAAAATCAAATGAATTTTATTTAATTTTAAACAGACCTTTCGAATATGGAGAGTAGTCTTGATTGACTAATAAATTTTACTTTAATTTTAATTTTTCCAATATTTATTATTGTAAAGGAGAGAAGGCACAACAATATTAAACAACACAAAAACAATTTATGATTAAATTCTAAAATATGTACATACACTATATCTGTTGACTAAAATTAAAATTTCTGTAAAATGCAACTTGAGCAATTCATCTCAATGCAGACTGTGTATAACTCGTGAACTATTTCGAAAATACATTAAACATTTGAACATTATTCTCACTTTAACACTTTGTACTAGGTATTACAATCAGGAACTAGAATGACCACTTAAAAATGACCAGAGTCTCAAAAAAGAAACTCACTAGAGAAATTGATAAGGATATAGAAAAAGTTCATATAGCAATTACAGTATTCCATATGAAATCCCACCATTAATATGAAAGAGACACATAAATATCAAATAATGTGTCCCAGATTTTACCATGGGATCTATTACAAAATACTTAAGCTCTCCACTTTCCAATTAACACTACAGTATATTACTGTCTTGACAACAATTTGGAATTTGAAAATCACAGAGTACATGTCAAGTAAAAAATACTATTAGTATTGTCAATGGTATGTAAGTACCAGTAATGTTCGTGTCTAGTACAAATAATTATGGCTGCCGACAAACTGCTTTGGCATTTTATTATTGGTCCAGGGGAAAAACGTCAAAGCAGTTTGCTAGTTGATATAAAAAATTTGTACTAACGACGAATTTTACCATTATAAAAATGCAATAATCTTGAATGTCATCGAAAACTAAGTACAGATACATGTAGATAGGGCCGCCGATAAGGGGAGGCAAAGGGGACGAGTGCATATGGGCCCGTGCGCAATAAGGGCCCGTCAGATTAAGCGAGTCTGATTACTTTTTATTATCAAGAATCATTTATTATTCGTAGATACAACTGGTACTATAAAATTTTGTAAGAACATTTGTTACATGAATTTGACATATTAACTCAACAATGGTAGAATTAATACAAATTACCACTTCATATGTAAATGTTTAACTTTTATATAATAGAATATCGACTTCCCACGTTAACATTCACCGACATGACATTTGAGGGCTCTGGCACTCGCCTGAACTATGTTCCCGTCACTTGTGCCGAAGACGTTCAATTGTTGGCTTGCCCTCTTAACCACCAACCTCCCGCAATATGCTAGTGGACTCTCCCAAACCTAAGCCGCAAGATCACGTTTCCTTCCAGTACATGGTGTGTTTCGTGACGAAACTTTCGTCTTTTCGTTGTTGTTCGTCTAGAAAATTCTGTTCATTAGTGCTACCTGTTATAGTTTAACTGGACAATGGACAAGTACAAACATAAGTTGGGAGCTGAGAAGCGCAAGGAGAGACAGAAAAAATTGGTAGATATTAAGAGAGTAGAACTTTGTTTGAAGTTGGTGTGAAATTGAATGTTACTAGTGATATTATGGGGGACTTTAACAGCAAGATCGGAGTCAAGGAATCGGAGGAGGAAATTCCAATGGGTCCATATGGCTATGGAAGCAGAAACACAAGAGGAGAAAAACTAATACAATTTGCACATGACCACGGACTGAAAATAACAAACATGTTCTTCAAGAAACCCCAATCGAGCAGATGGACATGGGCAGCCCCCAATGGAATTACAAAAAAATGAAATAGACTTCATACTAGTAGACAAAATAGAAGGAATAACGGATGTACAAGTAACAAACAGCCTACAGTATGACACAGATCACAGGATGATGAGATTGAAGATGAACTTTCAGAAGAACAGACGTCATTTCATCAAACAACGGGGACCCACTCCAGCGCTATTAGACAAGGAATTATACAAATTGGCACTGGAAAATTACACCAACGAAGTGCCCAGACCAAGAGAGGCTAACACTCAGGGCCTATACAAGTACATGGTATCACGCATAAACCAAGCAGTCAGGAAATCACAGGAAGCAAAACCACAAAGAAAACGAAGGAACAAGCTGAAAATTCAAACAATCAACATGATAGAACAAAGGGAAAAACTGAAGGCAGTTAAAGATACAAGTCAGCAACTAAGGATGGAATCTGAAGAACTTAACAGGAACACCAAGAGAGACTTGCGGGCATATAATCACAGCCAAATCAAAGAAATAATGGAAAACTCAAAATCTATAAAGAAAATAAGAAAACAGACAAGAAAAGGCACGCACTGGATGTTGGGAGTCAAGGACGAAGCAGGACGCAAATTAACCTCAAGAGAAGAGATCTTAAAGGAAGCCACCAAATTCTACAGCCAGTTATATGAAAGCACATCACAGAGCATACTACCCATCATGAACCAATTCACAGGTCCTACTGAAGACGTCCCAAACATCCTCCCAAGCTAAGTGGGAGCAGCTATACGAGGACTAAAAAAGGATAAATGTCCAGTGAAGACAATATATACAATGAGTACCTCAGCGTGGGAGAAGATGAATTAACACCAACAATTACGGAACTATTCAACAAGATCATCGCCGAAGAAGAAATTCCAGAAGATTGGGGGCGAAGCTTGATTATATTATTACACAAAAAAGGAACCAGAGACAACATAAATAACTACCGACCAATCAGCTTGTCCTCAAACCTCTACAAACTATTTATGAAGATTCTAAGTAAAAGGTTAGAAAAAATACTGGATGACAACCAACCAACAGAACAAGCCAGTTTCAGGTCCGGTTACAGCACCATCGACCACCTCCAAACTATGTGTCAACTAACAGAAAAGATACAGGAGTTCCAACAGCCAATCTACATCGCCTTCATAGATTGTAACAAAGCCTTTGACTCCGTGGAGCATGGAAGTGTGTTACAGGCTTTAAAACAACAAGGCATCCCCATCAAGTACATAAGATTGCTAGGGAAAATATACAAAACCAGCTCAGCAAAAGTAAGAACAGAAAGAGATGGTGAATGGTTCCAAATAAAAAGAGGTGTGAAGCAAGGAGACCCTCTATCACCAAAACTATTTACAAGTGTGCTGGAACACTAATTTAGAAAACTGAAATGGAAACACACACATGGACTAAATATAGATGGGCGGAAACTGACACACCTCAGATTTGCAGATGACATAACTCTGATAGCAAGATCAGCAAAAATGCTAGAGGAAATGACATTGAAGTGGACAAAGTAAGCAGCGCAGTAGGACTCACAATGAATCCCAAAAAACAAAAGTTATGACCAATGGAACACAAGACCTTATTCAAATTCAACAATCACCACTTGAGTATGTGCAGCAGTACGTGTACCTCGGGCAAAATATCTCCCTAAACAAGAACACAGAGAATGAAATCAAACGCTGAATAGGACTGGCATGGAACAAATTTTGGTCGCTCAAATTCCTACTCATGGACAAACGGCAAAAAGCAAGTACGAAAGCTGAAATCCTAGACAAATGTGTCATGCCGACATTACTCTATGGCTATCAAACGTGGTCCTTGATAGAAAAACAAAAAAACAGCTACAGGTTTGTCAAAGGAGAATGGAAAGGAAGATCCTAAATGTTTCACTAAGAGACAGACTCAGAAACGAGGAAATAAGAAGAAGGTCAAAAATGCGCGATGTGGTAGAAAGGGCAGAAAACCTAAAATGGAAATGGGGCGGCCACGTAGCACGTATGGATCACCAGAAATGGACGAATCGCATCACAATGTGGGACCCGAGAGAAGGACGACAGCACGTGGGATGACAAAAAACAAGATGGACGGACTACTTCAGAACCAGAGCGGGAAATCAATGGTCGAGAGTGGCACGAGACAGAGAAGTATGGAGGCAGCTGGCACCAAATATGTATCAACAAGCACCAGATAGGACAGAAAGTCAATGACAGTGAGTGTAATTCGTGTGAAGTGATATGAGGAAGTGTGAGAGATTAGTATAGTAGAAATGATCGAAGAGGGAAGTCAGGAACAGTGAAACGAAGAGATATCAGTAATATGACCAAGCTCCCAAGGACTCGCTCACCTTAGGAGCCTACTTATGAGCAATTCCCTGTGACAACAGGAGGCCCTTGCCCTTACAGGATGCGTACGGGCTAAATTTATTATTTATTAGTGATGGTGCAGAAAATAAATCAATCTCAAGGTCGTCACTCATGGTTGTGACTATTTAGAAAGAAAGTCTGACGACAGTAGTATTGAATCAGAACAAACAAATAATATTAAATATGAAGTGTTAATCTGTGCAAATGAAACAAATTTATCCACACCAGTTCCTAACTCTGAGACGCAAGTGACATGCGACCTTGGAAAACTAAAAAATGGCAGACCAAGTGTGTCATTGAATGTATTGTTCGAAAGGGTCCTCCCGACCTGCCTAATAACATTCCAAGTGACGGAACAAGAGCCTTTCCAAAAACAATATTATTTTCAAAACTCAATAATGGAGAATGTGTTCCCAGAGACTAGCTAGTGTGGAGTGAAACAAATCAGTCACTATACTGTTTTCCCTGTAGGTTATTTGGTGAATCTCACAAATCTGTTTTAGTTAGTGACGAAGGGTGGAAAAAAGAGTATTCATGGCGTAAACTATATAACAAACTGCCAGTTCATGAAATGAGTGCTAACCATAAAACATGCTACATCGAATGGAGACAATTAGAAAGAAGACTTCATGATGGAACTGATATTCATTCCCAATTGAACTCCGAACTTGCCTCTAAATTTAAGTATTGGAGGGATTTATTTCACAGAATTCTATCTGTCACACTATTTCTTGGTGAGAGGGGTCTCGCATTTAGGGGTTCTTCCAACAAAATAGGGTCACCAAATAATGGCAACTTCCTCAGAATTATTGAGTTACTTGCTCAGTATGATCTGCTATTAAGGGAACATGTCACCAAGGTTCAAGAATCTCAACAAGAAGGAAAGAGACTTCAAGCTCATTACCTTTCAGCAGATTCACAAAACAAATTCATCAGAGCTTGCAGCAATAAGGTTCTTCAAGCAGTACTCTCAGAAAGAGAAAAATCTAAATATTTTGCAATACTTGCTGATGCTACTCCAGATACATCACATCACGAACAAATGACATTAATTTTAAGATATGTCTTACACTGTGATTCTTCTTTTAAAGTAATGGAGAGATTTCTAAGTTTCGTAGAGTGTAGTAAGAAAACTGGACTAGATATTGGGAATCTAATAATTAAAGAATTACACAAGCATAAAATTCTTTTGAAAGATTGCAGGGGGCAGGGATAAGACAACGGAGCTAATATGGCTGGTGCATACAATGGTGCACAAGCCATTATAAAGGAGCTCAATCCACTTGCTTTATTTTCTAACTGTGATGCACACAGTCTAAATTTATGTGGTGTGAATGCTGCTGAATGCTGTGAAGATGCCATTACATTTTTTGGTATGGTTCAAAAAGTGTATAACTTCTTTTCTCACAGACCTCAGAGATGGGAAATACTTCAGAATACAGTAGGTTGTTCTTTGCATAGCCTATCAAAAACAAGATGGTCTGCACGTGTTGACAGTGTTAAGTCATTTGCTAAACACTTGTCGCTCATCAAACATGCAGTAAATCAATGTAAAGACTTAAATCTCTCAGCTGAGTGTAAAACAGAATTGATGGGAATAAAACGATACCCTGAATCATTTAAATGCATTTTGATGGCAACAATCTGGTTGAAAATCCTCTCAGCAATTGACATTCGTAATAAGGTTCTACAAGCTCGTGATGCAATCCTGGATGTAGAAATTGCTAATATCAGTGATCTTATCAAGAAACTGAAACAACTTCGCGATAAATGGAAGAAAATTTAAAACATAACTAAAGTAGTGGCCAGCTCATTAGCAAGTGATTTTCCTGCAGAGACAGAACTTCCGAAGACGAGAGTGAAAAGAAGGAAAACTTTCTTAGACGAAAGCAATGAAGATGGTCCAGAAAATTTAGTGAATGAAGGGGAAACCCGTGAAGAATGGGAGTTCAAAGCGAATGTGTTTTATAGGGTGATTGACTCTGTTGTTTGTGGACTTACTAATCGTTTCACTGTAGCGGAGAAGGTGAAGGATACATTTAAGTGCTTATGGCAGTCTCCGGATATTGAAGAACATGAAATTGAAAATATGGGTGCTAGACTGCATGAAAAATATTATGAAGATATTAACAAAGAGATCAGTGATGAGCTGAAATATTTAAAATCAATTCATGCCTCTAATTTAGGACCATCCCCACTGAAACCTACGAATCTCCTAAATAGTCTGAGGGAATTAAAACCGGTCAGTTTATTTCCAAATATTTGTATAGCCATTAGGATATTCTGTACAATTCCTGTGACAGCTGCTGATGCTGAAAGATCCTTCAGCAAAATGAAGGAAATAAAAAATATATTCAGATCAACAATGTGTCAAGAAAGACTGAGTAACCTTGGCATCCTTAGTTTGGAGAGCGATCTTGCTAGGTCTTTAAATTTTGATGATATAATTGATGATTTGCATTAATGAAGTCAAGGAGAGTTGTTTGTTGAAGTTGGCCTGCAAGTTAGAAATTACAACTATTTAGAAAAATGTTTTATGAATGTAATATATTTTGCTAATTGTAAGTAAATAATGTGAAGTTTTGCTAAAAGTTTTCAGTGTAATAAAAGTGTATGTTTTTAGATTCCTATCTGTATATGGGGTTATCTTTTATTTATTTTACAAATAATTATGGTTAGAATAACTGGTAACTTGTAATTGTTAACTTTTTCAACGGAGGCCCAAGCACAATATTGCACAGGGGCCCATAAATCCTGTCAGCGGCCCTGCATGTAGAAATTCACAATTTATTACAGTTTATATAACGAGTTTCAAAGGAACTTTGATAAATATAACACTGAAGATAATTTTTTTCATTACTGAATTTACAAAATAATTTTACTAACAATCTTGTTTCCATTAATACCAAATGATTGTTTTTGTTCATGTTCTATTTTCTTTTTAGAAACAAACAGAAAATGCTCACAGAATTCACGTATTAATAAAAATTTCTGCGGATTGTTATTATAAAACTGCCACAACTGAAAAATTAATTTTGGCATGGTTCAATAAGAATCTAAATAAATAAACAAACAAACAAACAAACAAACATTTATTTCTACTTGTAAAATTAAGTATCATAAGCAAATGTAATGAAATTGTATTGGAAGAGCCATCAGCACATGGACTTTACAATTTTGTAAAATCATAGACCTTTCATAGCATCACTCTGAAGGAAAATGAGATCTAAAATATTCAATAAAAAATTCTATAAATTACAAGTTATATAAAAAAAAAACTGTGTGATCATATCTTAAGATTTGCAGTAAAAGACGAGTTTTGGCTTCTCACACAAAGGACAGACTTCAGAGGATAATTAAATGAGACACTTCAGTTATTACAATCTATAAATGATAAATTACAAATCCTGTTTGTATCTTACATAGAGTACACATCACAATAATTGATTTGATGTAATGTTGGTAAACAAATTTACAACGACTATCTGTATAAAACAATGGAATAGAAGAAAAGTGAAAAGTTCTGCCTTTAATGAATGATTAATATGTACCGTATTCATTATACTGAGGAATAGAAAACAAATAATACTGAAAAGGTCATGAGACTTTAATATGGTTCATTTAATACTGTGCACTGACGATCCTGTTATTGAAATTAGGCCTAGATCTTTCTTACCAGTACTTCACTATATTAAAACACTAACTATGCTTCAGCTCTAGAAATATCGTAAGTCATTATTAATCACAAATACTTAATATTATTCCTTTTACTAATTATAAATAAAAAAAAAACATTAGCAATTCATATATTCCACTTTTTTAATTTGTCACATGAATCAGTCTTCTTAAATACAGTGTTCCACTTACAGTAGCTACAGAAAAAAAAAGTGTAAACCGAACACAGAGCAATTTGCAATCCATTCTGAGCTTGCATTACATTGTCTTTCATTAGACCACTCCATCCATTGCAAGTAAGATTAATTTAGTTTGGAGAAATTAATTAGCACAGAAGTTTCATAAGTGTCTGAAGTTATAATGGAGAGGACACACAAAATATATATGTGTAAAAATAGATTTTTTAAAGAACGAAACTAAAAGAATTAATCTTACGAACTGTAGCCTAGATTTACACAAAATTATGTAATGACCTTCTGTGATATTCGGAGTACACTAGTACTTCAAGTGCATTTAGTAACATATCACATAGGGGTTTTACTTGCAGGTTACTTACGAAAAACTGAACTCAATGCCTATTTTTAGTACTACATTATAGATGAAGAAAAAAAAAAATTAATATCAAATAGAAAAGGTACCGAAGCAGGGACTACATGCATACCAGTACTCTTTGCTAATAAAACCTTTCAGATATGGAACAACAAATTCTGACGAATTAGAAATTACACTTACATCACTTAAAGATCTTCTATACTGATTTGATAAATTTAAGAATGTAGTGATACTATTAGACTCCCAAGCAATCAATCTTGTAATAGCAGTAGGCATGTTCATGAATTGTTAAAAACTACAAAATGTTCAAAATGTTGTCTTGTTAAGTTGAATAAAGGAACTGCCTTACAATATGTATCACAGGAAATTAAACAGATGTATTGACCACAGTGGTAGCAGTTCCTCTACTTACAGACCTATACAGACAAGCAACTTTTTGATCAAGGTAATCCAATCAATGCATAAGGACAAAAAGTATACCGGTACGAGTAAAATCGAGTGCTAAAGAAAACTGAAACGAAAAAATGTACGACTCTAAACGAAATAAAAGAAGAAAAATTTATTTCTACAGCAATTTTTTTAAATTTCACGAACAGATTAACTCAAATTGTGAAAATCACATTCATCCAAGAGTGTAGGATAAAATACTGTACAAACAACATTAATAGAAGAAGCAGAAAGGTACAGATCTTTTATTACATCTCTGCCTCTGTGCAACGTCACAGTTTGTGGTGAGGGGGAAGAGAGAGAGCAAAAGTTTGTATTGCTTCTTAGTACTCTGACACCCACAACCAAGATAAGCCACTTGAAATTTAATGGTCACTCACCAGCAGAGATGTACACTGCTCCGTCGATTTAGTAGAATGTGTTTGAGTCTAAAGAAAGCAGAAAACAGTACAACATGTCTGTTGTTGTGATGAGCATCCAAGCCCCTGCATATTGGTAAGACATTGTGACACAAACACTTTCAAGTCTGAGTATTTCTGATAAAGTAAATATTATTCAACGCCTTGATAACGGCACAAATGTTAAGGAGAGAGTAAGGTAATATTTATCATTATTTTTTTCTTTATTTATTTAATCCTGTATTTCTTGAATGATAAAATTATGATTGATGTTGTACTAAAATAAATAATAATAATTATTATTATTATTATTATTATTATTATTATTATTATTATTATTACTACTACTATTATAAAGTACATATACAGTACGTATTAATGCAATAGGAATGGTAATGATTTACGTAAAATGTTATTCAAGCAAGGAAAAACAAGAGTTGATATTGCAAAAGAAATTATAATATGATGATTATAATGGAATAATTATCACCAAGTATAATAAAATAAATGTCAGCATTTTTACATATGTAATCAGTGGGATGTGTATCCCTTAAGACAACCCCACGTACTTATTGCAACAATTGTAAACGACATGACAATAATGCTTTCTTTGGTATTACATTTCCACAAAAATTTGATATGTATTTGCTGCTGAATTGCACACATTCTCTCCAACCCACATAATGAGAAGATATACAGTCAAGTACCCATACTTGGGACAGTAGCCTTACTTGGGACATTTTGGAACTTCTCATTCTGCAAAGTTTCCTATCTTGACAATTGTTTATAGTGAGCTGGAAGCATGTTTAATTACAAGGACGATGTTTTAGTTGAGTTATGAAATGAAATCAAGTTCATTTTAACTGATTTTGTGTTGGAGTTTAGAGTTTTGAAGTTCTTACCAAAAAAAGGTGAATTATTTCGTAAGATTAACTTTAATTACCACTACTCTCTGAGCAGCTTCTAGAATTTGCTGACCCCTGATATGTAATGTCTGTAATGTTTCCTTCAATTCCTAACCACTGTTTTTAAAATGTCTTATTTCATTTCCTTCTTTTTAATATGTTTTTAAAAACGTGTATAGGTGTTCCTTACTTGGGACAGTGTCCCAAGTTATGTCAGCATTTGTAGTAATGTCATTTCTAGGTTAGGCCTACACTTCAAATGATCTTTTTTCAGACTGAGGTCGATTTTAATAAAAAAATGAGTCAGACCAAGAGGAGTTATATTAACTTTGATGATGAAAATCTAAATCGTGTGGCTGAGGCTGTTCGCCAGAGCCAGAATATCAAGAGAGTTAGGGCAGCTGTGTCTCCAGAAATTATAGATTCATATTTTGAAGAACTATCAGAGACTCTGAAGGATGTTCCACCAGAAGCTATCATTAATTCCGATGAGACAAGCATGCAGGATAATCCAGGAAAGAGTAAGGTTAACGTCCACAGAAGTTGCAAATACCCAGAACGAATAATCGACTTCTCAAAATCAAACTTCTCAGTGATGTTTGCCAGTACAACAAGTGGTGTTGCCTTGTCATCATATGTAGTTTACAAGGCTGATCACTTATATAGCACATGGACAGAAGGCGGACCAGCTGGAACGAGATATAACCGATCAAAATCTGGTTGGTTTGAGGGAAACATTTTTGAGGAATGGTTCGAAACGATAGCTTTGCCATATATGAAAAAACTTTGTGATTGCCCCAAAGCTATTATTGGTGACAACCTTGCCAGCCACATTTCTGTTAGAGTTTTACAACAGTGTATTGACAAGAATATTCAATTCATATTATTTCCACCTAACAGCACACATTTGTGCCAACCCTTGGACTTAGTCTTCTTCAGTCCACTTAAAGTAGTATGGCGGAGACAGCTGACGGACTGGAAGATGAAGTACAAGGGGGCTATAAGAAAAGATCAGTTTCCTAGACTGTTGAAGAAGATCCTGGATGAACTTGGGACTGTGCAGCTGAAAATTTGAAAGCAGGTTTTCAAAAGGGTGGAATCTATCTGCTCAATAAATATAGTGTTGCAGCGCCTACCTTAAGTTTCTCAAGCTGAAGATGACTCTGCTTCAGCAGCAAGGTGGACTTCATCATTTGAAGAATTCTTGAAAAACACCCGTGAAAAAGAAACTAAAGTGAACCCAAGGAGGAAGAAGATAACAGTCACACCTGGCAAAAGTCTGACGGAGCGAAATGTGATTGAAGAACTAAGAAAGAATGAAACTGAAACTGCCTAAAAACGAAGAGAAAAAGAAAATCACAAGAAGGTGACACATCAAGCTAGAAGGAATAAGAGGAAGGCTTCTGACAATGGAAATTGCAGTGGTGACCCTGCTGACGATCCAGAACCAGTGCCTGAAAAACGAAGAGGAAAGAAAAACAATGAAGATGAGAGTACAGACGAAAGCGACGTGATATCACTCCATCATTATCAGATGAGGAGGAACATTTTGCAGTATTGTCTGATAATGGCGAACAAGAAATAAATATTGCAACAATTACTAACCAGCAGCAAGTGCATGTAGACATTGACAACATGGAATAATAGCAGTGACCAACCACCAACTCATGTTGAAATAAATGACTTTGTTATCGTTGAATTTCTTTATGATCAAACCACGGAAAAGCAATTCAAAAAAACCTTTACTGGAAGAGTAACAAGTAAGAGCAATGACAGTTCCTTCTACAAAATTAGTTTCATGCGAAACTACATGGGGTCGCGAGATGTTTTCATTTTTCCTAACGTACAGGATGTTAATGATTGTATTCCATTAGAAAGAATTAAAAGGGTTCTGAAACCAGTGTCTGAATTCAGGGGTAGATACACTTTCGTTTTGTAAACTAAATAATTAAGGTGATTCTTAATGGGTTTAGCTCTTTAAAATTTGTTTGTAAGCTTAAACTGTTATAAAGTATCCTAAACAAACAATTTTTGTACATGAATAAAGGTTATTTTGTTGTGTAATATTGCTCATGTTCACAACATTGTATTGTCTAATGTCCCATGTTAGGTAATACCCACCCAAACATGGTACAGAAGCTAAAACAAATAGTGTCCCAAGTAAGGGAACATGTACCCTAACTTGGGACAAGGAAGATTTTTTTAAATAAAAAAAATATATTGAGAGAGAGAGAATTTTTATTTCATGTCACAAATAGTGCTGATAGAGTTCAGTATTTCTACATATTTATTATTATCCAATTCTAATTTTTCAAAACTGGTATTTAGCTATGAATTTGTAAACTGTCCCAAGTATGGGTACTTGACTGTACGTATATATTTCACGGTATCAGAATACTTTCTGCTTAGATTTCGTAAAGCCCAATGAGGAAGTGAAAACAAAATAAACTTGTACAATCACAGACTAGAGGGCAATCAAACTATTTTGTTTCCAGTTGAAGAGCAGAATACACATTTTCTCTTTCTGGTAGCACTGCAGTAATTTATTCTTTAAGAATACTGATTTCCTTGGACTATGGGACTTTTTAACAGACTACAAATGTCTATATTAAGAATATCGGGATTTTTTTTATTGCTACACTGAAAAGAAATATTTTTGTCTTATTTGTTTTCAAGTTTCTTTAGTGTACATGGCTATGAAAGAACAACTGTAGAATTAGTACATACAAGGACTGTTCACGGGAAACTTGCATTAATCTTTTCTCTCACAAAATACAAATTATCTCGATTTGAGAGCTGCAAATGATAACTTCTTCTTAATACATATTTGGTTGCCATTGCTTTGAAACACATTGTGTATTGGTCTAGTACTAGAAACAAAAGCTGAGCAGTAAATAGCATTAAGATTTCATCTGCAGTTAGAAAAATTCTGCACTGAAAATTAAGGCAATTCTATCCGTGCCACAAAAGTGGTATTGCTGATTTCGTGAAGGAGGGAGTCCTTTGAGAAAAGGTAAACGCATGTTAGTCTCGCTTTGGTTGACCAACAACAACAGTAGCCACTATTGTGGAAAATAAAACAAAATATATGAAGATGGAAGTGGATCAGACAGATTACATAAGAAAACAACAATAAAAATAGGAACCCATAATTTTGAAAATGTTACTACCTTCACGTAAATGGGAGTTAAAGTAAATAACAAAGGAATAATATCTGAAGAAATAAACAATAGAATATTAATAGGAAATAAAGCCTACTTTGAAAACATTAAACTAATAAAATCAAGACTTTTAACTAGAACAACCAAATTAAAAATATATAATACCTTAATAAAGCCAGTAGTAACATATTCTGCTGAATCATGGATGTTGAAAAAACATGACGAAAATGCATTAAGAATATTCGAAAGAAAAATTATTAGACGCATATATGGACCAATATTTGAAGCTGGAGAATGGAGAATTAGATCAAACACGGAAATTTACCAAATACTGAAAGGAGAAGATTTAGTAAGACATATCAGATCCATGAGATTGAGATGGCTGGATCATGTGGAGAGAATGCAAGAAGGAAGACTGCCAAAACTCCTGCTTCATGGACACATTATAGGAGTAAGAAAGAAAGGAAGACGTAGGAAGAGGTGGTTACAGACGTTGAGATGGATATGGAAAGAATGGGTATAAGAGGATGGGAAGAAAGATACAAGATAGAGATGAATGGAGGAAAATTGTGAAGGAGGCCAAAGCTCACAAAGGGCTGTAGAGACAGAAAAGAAAAAGAAGCCACTATTGTGAGTGAAAGAAGTCTTATTATTGTCGGGATGTGAACCTATGGTGTTGAATTTCCATAGGAAAGTAAGTATCCATAACAGTATTATATGTTAGGACATGTAAACAAGAATCGTATTTGTGCAAGGTAACTGCCTCAGTTACCTGGTGATGAGACGTAGCTACTTCACTAAGAGTCTGAGGATGAACAATAGAGTTCTCTGTGGAAAAGCCCATTGTCACAAACATCACATGAAACCAAAGTTGTGAAATCAGCTGGACAGGTCATGGTTATTACCAGTGGCGTAGCGTCAATGTAAGCTAAAAAGCTCAGCTTCCCCAGTTAATAATAATTTCATAATAAACCTGCAGTTTATGAACAAAATTATTTATTAATTTTAATAGAATTTACATTACGCGTTAAATATTGTGATGCGGCAGCTCGGGATGATTTGTGATGCAGCAGTAAACAAGAAGCCTGCACACACTAGCTTCCAAGCAGACTGGTTTCTTTCACTCATTCTTCTGTGTAACCCACCCCGCAGATTTTCCATCCCTTTCTAAATAAACTACCCTGGTCGCAAGGTTCGTAAGAAGCTACCTTTGACATTGAAAATAATTTTATTTCCGAGTTATCCCTTTTCGTGAGTTGTGTTCAGTTGAAGTGTTAGTGTGCATTGTGGCTGATATAATAAATAATGAGTGAAATAACACCAATTTTCTTGAATTTTTTTAGGACAATTCTATTATCAAGACTGACTTACGAACAAACGTGTGATTTAAGAAACACTCCTTTGCTGTCAATGAAGGACACAACCAAAAGAGAGATGCATACTTACGTAATGATACTAATACTGTGTCTATTGACCGTTAATATTGTGATTTCTCTAAGTATGACAGGGAGCGAGCTAATATTATATGTAAGTTATACGTGTCTATTTGTTAGAGATATGTGTAAACCATGAAATAATAATTTACTACGTACCATTTGAGTCATGCCTTATTGGTGTTACTTACGAGGTTCCAACCAATCTTAGACTGCTGACTTGACATTGACTATTTTAAGACTATATTTTTGTAATACGTTTTCTCATATGTACATGAAAGAAAACTTAAGTTAGCTTCCCCTGCTCAAAATTTCATGCTACGCCACTGGTTATTACACACTGATCATCAGGAATATTATATTAGCAGACAGTTCCAGAACACGACAATCTCACAGGAAGGTACTGTGATAAAAGAGTTCATATTTGTCGGAATTGTTCCCACACTAGCAAGCGAAAGTTTGATTGTGATAATGTTCACTCTCACATTGAAAACGTACTGACAGTACAATATAAACTGAAAAATGGAATTCGTTCCTCAACTGCTATACAGTCAAGATCTGACTCTATGCGACTTCTGCTTGCTAACATGAAAATAAGCTACAGAAACTGTGCTGAAGATGTCATACACAGTCTAAAAACTGATGTCCGTATCTCACACATATGTTTTCAGAGGTGAAGGAGGTGGAACAAATGTACCAACTCTAAAGGAAAGTATTTTGAAAAACACCATAACTAAATATCGTAGTAATCACGAGAAAAATAAGAAGCATGCTTTTGTTCCTTTTTTCAGTTTTATTTATATTTCATTCAATTGCAACACTTCGATGCCAGTTTTATTATTGGGAATTAATGCTATAAATAGACATTACTGCGATAAATTATATTTTCAGAGAAATACAAGTGATTTCGAAGAAATCTCTTTTTAATTTCAATTTGAATAAACTTTTCCAATTTTGTTTCACTCTTCATGATACGACTGGGAACTTCGTTTTTATAGAGTCTGGCAGACCATGGAACACGCAAGTGCAATATTGATCTTTGCTTTTGTTTGTTACAAAATGCATGGACCAGAGAGTATAACTCTGATTCTTTCTGACGTGGACATGGATATCTTTCCCAGGCAGGGGTGATGGAAGGCACCAGCTGTTTGTAATATTTCGAATGTTTGTTTTTAAATTACTGGTACAACAATTGCCATTGCCATGAATTTAAACACAAATGTTTATTCAGTGTTACACCATTATAACAAAATGGATCCTCCTCAACATATGTGCTCTTTTTTTTTTGCATGGTTTTGGTATGTTTATATCTTTTTTTAGGCGACATAGCTGAAACATAGTTATTTAACTGAACATTGTAACAGTGATTAAGTATGTTCATTACCATTTATTTCATTTATCCCTTTCAAATAATGTAAATAGCAAAACAGGTTTCAGCTAATAAATACTATTTCTCAAATAATTAATGCTTTAATTTCACACCTCTGAGCAATGAGCAATGAAGTTAGTGCAAGTCTACTGAACAGCCCTCATATGCGAATATGATGATGAAGAACATGACTGCAGTTTTCATTTCAGTACCAAGTCACGTTCCTTTTACAGTGATATCACAATTTATCAATATTCGATATCCAATAATGACACAGAAATAACAATAGTCGATATATTTTTCACAATCTGACATTTATAAAAATCACACTAAAACAAAGCCTATAAAAACATCAATAAAAGTAATGCATGAATATATCCTATTATTCCAGACTTAAAAAAAAAATAGACTTCATTGGTTTACTACAGTTTCAATACACTGTTGTGCTGGTTCCTCACAAGTTACAATAACCGGGAGGGGGGGGGGGGGAATTGAAAATCTTAACTTTCAAATAACTGAAGATATTTACTGTGGCTTTTCTCATAAATTTTTCTTTATATATTATGTATGTACGTATGTATGTATGTATGTAGGCAAGCAAGCATTTTGTTTTAAACAGTTTTGTTATACGCTGTCAAAACCTGCAGTGTAATATAAGAGCCCAGATGAATACCTGACAAAGTCTGAGCAATAAGAATGTAAATCAGTATGCATTTAATTATTTTCTGTAACTATAATGAATTAAAGAATATTCTTATACAGTACATGTCACCAATTAACAATCATTTGCTCGAAAACTGTGAACTGCTGTCCACCGTAATTAAATGTCCAGTCACTATAGGATAGAAAGCATGTTTTGTGTGAACAAATAACAGTATGGATTATTGCAAAGAACAAGAAATGTAATTTTTAACGATATTTGAGAAGTCAGTGACAATAAATTAAGATGACATACAACTTGGGCAGGAAAAGTGTTGTAATAATTTACCTTTTTTTTTTTTTTTTTTTAATTGTATCGAGTGTTTATACTGGTGAATGATTAGTAATGAAGTAACGGTACAATATAGGCTAGAATGTAGCCACTATATTAATGACCAGAATTAGATGGTGCATTAAGTATCTTGACAGTTTCTGCTTATTAAAATTTTGACATATATTGTAATTTAATTTGAAAATCTAGAAACCTATTATTAATATTAAAAATGTAGTTGCTCACGGAATAAAAACAAAACAAAGTCTATACTGCCATTAATTCATTGTACTTTATGGCTAAGAACATGGTTTTCATTCCTTCATTCGATTTTTATATTTGAAGTAATAGTAGTTGAAAGTTTATCACATCAGAATCCTGAGATGGTTCATTTAACAAGTTACATGTTAGGGTGTTTGTGGGATTTATGAAGTATGAAAAATAAATGTCGTTATTATTCAATTCAGGTTAGGCATGGTACTGACTACGCCCAGAAAACAACTGAATGAACTGTTTGGTTTGTAACTACGTGAATTGTTTGGTTTGTAACTATGTCCCTTGCCACTTAAAAATGGTGAAGCATAATGACAGAAAACTCTTAATCCCTCTAACTAGAAGTGGTAAAGTGACCACTCAGTGATTTAAATAAAGAAGGTATTGAAAGTCACCATCATTCAAAAGACACCAGTCACCGTTAATTCTTATTGTTGGTTAGAGGAATCAGCACAAAGTGATCTCACTATCAATTAAGCTTAACCACAAAAATTCATTGGATACATCATCATAAAACATTCTCATATATAATGGCACAACTTAAAAACGTAAGCACCACACAATCACAAGTGGAAAAATAATTGACTTGCACAAACAAATTCAATTATATAAAAACTATAACCTTTTAATTGAAGGCACATTAAATGCTAGCATAAACTCTGAAGGAAAGATGTTTCAATTTATGCCTGACTGCTGAATTTCTTCAACACTGACTCCATCCATGCTTTTCCGATAAGAGGACTGTATACACAGCCTCTGTATGAACCAATAGCCCTTGAAAAATTTATTAAATCTTTCCAGTTGGAGTCTTTTTCCAGAAGATGGGGATTGCCCACAACAATGAGCAATGATATTGCTCTTGTAATTGCCACATTAAATCTCTGAAAAAAAAAAAAATAAAGTTTTCATTAAGATTAACACATCTGCAACACAAGCAATCTGAAACCAAGAAGTAACAGGTCTTCCAATAAGAGTGTCCTACTTTTAACATATAACAGCTGCCATGTTTATGAAGCTATTGCAGTCATATTTTTCCCATGGTTACAGTTGTTATTAACAAATAATCATGGTACATTACACCTTTCCACAATGCATAGAAATCGTTAAAATTTATTATCAAAATAGGTCATCCGTTTGCCAAGCATTCCATGCATTACGTGAAGTGCGTAACTGTCCCTGCTCTGACTGTCAATGGAGAAAATTACTGGGTTATGATAAAGGATTATTTTTGGCCTCAATTGGAAGGTATGGATTTCATAAACGTCTGGTTTCACGAAGATGGTGCCACGTATCATACTGCTCAGGAAACAATCGATCTTTTGAGGCTTCATCATTTCACATGGTGGTTATATTAACTAGCCCCGAGATCATGTGATTTAACATCACTGGATTACTTTTTATGGAGTTATGTTTATGCTAACAAGCCAGAAACAGTTAATGACATACGGAACAATATCAAGCGCGTTATTCGTGAAATTGATCCTGATTTATGTTTGTTTAATTGAAAGATCCGTGTACACACAACCCAATGAACGTGCAGCGGCCATTTAACTGACGTCTTCTTCCATCTAGGCACATAATGACATTAAGCGTGCTTCAAAACAATAATAATTAAAAAAATAAACTTCTTTCGTTTATACAATTGTTTAATTTAAAAAATATGACACTTTTATTGGAAGATCCTTTACTACAAAAGAGGACGTTCTGTAATATAATGCAAGACAGCATTAAGAACTTTGCAGTAGCTCGGAAGAACACAATTCTTCAATGAGTACTATTACTCTACAGCATCACAAGAAACGGAAATGCGGATTCCACAGCAAAGGAACTAACTAATTACTGTTTCACAGACAGAAACTACATATCTGTCCTATAATAAAATAAAAATCCTAATTAAATAAAAGACACAAGCCACCACTCGAGTATATTTCTATAAAGAATGAGGGAACAAGTCAAAAGAAAATATAAAAATCCTTGCTGCATATCAACAAGTCAAAAAGGGAACTGTATTTCTCAACTGAACACCAGACATGACAGCTTGCCAGCAAGTTTCTAAATTTCCACCTCCCATCCCAGTATCATATGTACTGTAAGTAGGGGGGACATTTACTATAGTGCAACAAGCTACAACAAAATACAAAAATGTATTGTGCTGTGACAACAAATGGCAAGAAGTCAAGAATCAGAGCATTAGATTACTACCATCGCTGCCAGAGAGTAAATTAGTTACATTCTTTTGAAATGTATTATTAATCATAATGAGTTATGAATGTCTGTATCTAACGCAAACCTATTGAAATAAAAGTTTCGACATGAAGAGAAGAATGAAAATGCATATGTTCAGTGAATTATTGGAACATAAAAAGTTTAAACATCAACTCTGAAATGTTATATAAGAAAAGAATACTGTAATGGAACAGCCTGATTATTCTGAGAGGTTATTCCACTTTGTGGTAGATTCCGCATCTACTTTGATTCTGTAAGTGCTATTCAGCCTTCCACTCTTCTGACATTGGGTTCTGAGGTTGGAGCAGAATGAATTGTGGGCCACGTTAGAATTCATGGTAATGAGGTGGAAAATGCTACAATCAGAGATACTACTTAAATGGCATATTAGTATACTGTCATAAAAGATCACAATAAATGGTACAATACTTCAAGAGTTCTCTTTGGTGATAATGGAAGGAGGAAAATAAATTTAATAAAAAAAAGAACAATGTTCGGCAAGAGGATTGGCCTATAGCAGTATCACGATACAAAGAGGTGGCAGTGAGTAGGCCTACTATATAAGGATTGGCCACTGTCATTTGTTACATGCTTATCTGATTGTGTTATACAAGACTTGCATTTCAAAACTTCCTAGTCTAAATAACTATTTACTTACTTATACAGTAGCGTGCAAATTAATCCGAACAACGTAATTACTTATGCAAAAACACTCAAACAGGATATAAAAAAAAAAGGATCTAAGACATACCTCAGTAATCTATGTGGCCTCTCTTGTTCCTAATAACAGCTCTGAGACGATTTGGCATGGATTCCACTAATTTCCCACAAATATTCTTCATTTCTTCATCGCGAAACCATACACCAATGAGGGCAGAAATCATCTTCTCCTTTGTAGAACAATCCATTTTTTGCATTCTTCTTTTGCAAATTGACCACAAGTTCTCAATGGGGTTGATGTCGGGTGAGTTGCCTGGCCAGGGGAGTACCTGAATATTCTTCTTGTTGAAGAATTCTGTAGTTTTTCGAGACGTATGGCATGGTGCCAGGTCTTGTTGGAACACACCTCTGCCATCTGGAAATGATTTTTGCAGCTGGGATACGATTCTGGTTTCCAATAAGTGAATATATTTGTCAGAATTCATCATTCCCTTGATAGGTATTAATGCTCCAGGCCCTTCATGTGTAAAACAACCCCAAAACATTACTTTAGGGGGGTATTTGGGTGCTTGTTGGAGATGAGCTGCTGTTACTTTTTTGGATCTTTTCCGTACGTAAGAAACACGGTGGCCGTGGACCTCGAAATGAGACTCATCGGAAAAAAAGTACATTCTTCCAGTCATTCACTGTCCAGTGTTGATGTAATTTTGCCCACATTAAGCGTTTTTTGCACATAACAGGGGTTAGCAGTTGCTTCTTAATAGGCTTACAAGCCCTTCGTCCAGCTTCCAAAAGCCTACGCAGCACTGTTGTGACGTGAATATTCGCAGTTAGTCTAAGATTTAATTTACTTTTCCTGACAATTAAAGGATCATCTGCAGGTGAAGTCTTCCTTTTCCGGCCACAGTTTCCTTTTTTCTGGGGTGTGATGGATCCAGTCTCCCTGTATCGTTTTATGATCAAATTAACAGTAGCCAAACCGATGTGACATTCTGCAGCAATTTGCCTCTGTGTCATAGAAGAATGCTCTGCTAATGTTATAATTTTAGACCGTTTTCGTTTCGTGGAGTTGTATCCATTTGCGAAGACGACAGAATGTACACAGGATTGCAGTATTAAGTCTTCAACACAACTGAAATGCTTATAAGTACAAAATGACAGGCAAAATGTCACATATTATAAAAAAAAAATAGCGACAGACCTTCAACAATGGAATTACACGTACTACATATGTCAATTAAAGAGGTATGAGCAGCTGTGAGGCCAACAATGACAGAAAATGTAAAAATATGTCGTGTTCGGATTAATTTGCACGCTACTGTATATGGCCTTTACAGAACCCAGGACATTCATTGCCGTCCTCCTTGCCATCCCTATCCTGAGCAAGATTATTCCTTTGCTGTGGTCGTACCAGAGAACCAGTCCCATTCCGAGGCTTATTTTGGGGTTTCGTAACAAGCTGTTTTTTACGGTGATGGGTTTTAGCCCTTCAAGCTGGAGGTTCACCTCTTATCAGCTGTCCGCAACTGCCTACTCAATACATTTGCAGCTACCCTCCATATCTGGAGGCAGTCTCCTCCAGCAAATAACTATTTATTTAAATTGAATGTAAATTTAGATTTTGAGGGGGAAATTTAAAACCAGTGTTAATTGCATTTTAGGTTTCACCTCCTTACACCCACCCCCTCTGAAATTTCTGACGCATCAACAGTATATGTAATACTCCTGACATTACACGAGCTCTTGGTAATAATTTTAATAGTGTAAGTGCTATTTTACAGTTTTTAGTAAGCACAGGTTTGTTAGATGAAGTGATATGTTACATTTTAAAATGATACTGATGCTTGTTAACATCTTTTAAACCCTATAAACCTGGTTGTTCTTTTTACAACTTGTTCATTTCCATTATAATAATATGAAACATGAGTCATCTCGTCTTAATGAAACTATGACCAAGACTCAATCCACAACAATTAAAAATTTTTTAGTTAGTTTTGCATTATTTTTTCTATATTTGCGTAAAAGGACGCCAACTGGTATTGATGATGAAGTGCCCTTTTAAGTATGTCATTATTACTACAGAATAACCTACTTTTATGGTACTGTTGGTAACTTGACAAGTACATACTATACTTAGAATCTCACAATACGTTTTACTATTTTTATCAAGTTTAAAAACAGACTTTTGTAAATAGCAAAATAATATTAGAAGTTATTACAATAAACGAATAGACATTTTATGTGATTCTGTGCAATATTAATTACATCTCCTTAAACCACACAATTCGTAATTGAAGTCAGACGTCCTACTTTCTGGGATTACTAAAGATGCTTTTGAATATAATAGAGAAAACACAAGTTTATCTTCATAAATGGGTACACAATAAATTATCTATGTCCGTCTTTTGAATTATAGTTAAGAAAATAATCTACAAATAGGAATATTACTGGTGATAAGAAAATGGTGGTTACGAAACAAGTTAGATGTATAACAAGAATGTTTCAATCAAATGTATCTAGGAGGATGCTAACAATATAGCAGCTACTGTAGCCGTCAGTTATGATTTCTTCACATACCTACACATTAATAATATTAACCTAACTGCTATCTCAATTTGTAACTTACAGACTCATTCTCGTATTTACATTTTTTTCTTATTCAAAAGTGCTATTGTTTTGGAATTGCTAGTATCTCTTTTTAAGTTCCTAATGGTAACGAAAATTTCATGTTGACTTAAATATGAGTCAGTTAACACAGGAACGAGTTGAGCATTGGATGACTGATACAAAGTCGAGTACAGCGTTATCTTCACAGAGATAAAACTTGTTCTAGAGTAAAGGCTGGTTCTCGAAAGTCATTGTGCTGTTTAGTACAACAAATTGCAGCAAGGAAAAATTCAGTATCTGAACCATAAAACTCCACTAGATTTCAAGAAACATATTCTAAAGATGCGAGTACTAACCTTTGGGTTTGCCACAAAGCCCAATCGGAACCTGGCATCATAGTCAAGGAGGTTCCGGTTACTTCGTACGGTGGAAATGAGAATAACACGCTTCTCACGGCCCTGGAATGTTTCTGTTGTACCAACTTCTATGTCATCCCAGCCTTTTTCCTTAAGTTTTCCCTTCAATTTGTATGCTTGCCTAATATAAGGAGCTATGATTCCAATTTCTTTCTGCTCCAATGGCTCACGGGATGGACCACCACGCAGGAGGGTACTGACATATACCATCACTGTCTCGATTTCATACAAATTGAAGTAACTGAAAAGGACAGCTTTCATTAGAAGATGAGAAAGAGTCAAAATATATTTACACATAAACAGAAAAACAAAATAGTGATAATCTTTTCTGTAGGGAGAATTCTGCCAAACAGAAGCATCTGATAAATTAAAACTAACTTGCGTCACATATCAGCCATGTAAATTTTACAGTGCATTCATAGTAGGTTTTCGTGTAAAAAGAAGTTGATAATATTTTAAATACATACTACATAAAATGTATAAAATAAAGCGATTCAATGACTATATTATTTTGCAAAAATTTTATTATGCAATATATACAAGGCGTGTTCTTAAAGTAAGTTCCGTTTTCAATTATAGCCATCGCATCGCTGCAATTGTTATTTTTCCCACGCGTGTTTTCTTCTTCAGTCCTCAGGCAAGCTGTGTATGCAGTTTCAGAGCTTCAGTCCGTGTGTGTGGTTAGTTGTGATCAGTTGAAATGTTTAAAGTGATCGAGCATCCCGCCAACTATGAGATGCGGTCTGTTATCCATTTCTTGAATGCGAGAAACATCAAACCAGCTGACATTCATCGTCAACTTTGTGAGGTGTATGGTGATGATGCCATTAGTGATGGAATGGTCAGGAGATGGGTTAGGAAGTTCAACAAGGGCCGCGTCTCTGTGCATGACGAGCAGAGTACCGGTCGGCCATCTTTGATCAATGATGATTTGGTGCGTGCTGTCGATGAAAAAATTCATGAGGACAGAAGGTTCGCAATTTCTTCGCTTTCCTTGAATTTTCCACAAAAGAAGTGAAAACAGTAGTCCGGGTGTGGTTCGCATCGCAGGCGGGCGAATTCTACAATGAGGGGACAGAAAGACTTGTGCCACGACTCGATAAATGCCTCAATAATGGTGGAGATTATGTTGAGAAGTAATTGAAGTGGGGGAATACAATGCAACAAAAATGGTTTGTAAATATATTCCCGTTTACTTTCTACACTCTTTTGGAACTTACTTTAAGAACATGCCTCGTACATACACATAGAGTGGTCACATTATCTTTTGGCCGGTAGAGCACTGCGACTTGAAGGTCATATTACTATATTGCTGGATATGCGTAGCTACTATGTGTGATCATATGGGACCGAGTGCTGCTATCATGTTGCGTTTTTCACGAAGAGTAGACAATACTGTCAGTGCTCTTTATTTCTGTATAGTTTCCGTATGTTTTTTGAGTATAATTTCAGTGTGTAGATATTACTGTTAATGTTCTTTATTTCTCTATAATTTCCGTATGGTATTTTCAGTGTAATTACGGTGTGTGTGTTATTGTTCCATTGAAATGGCAACCAAAAAGTTCACATTAGAACAAAGAATTTTTATGTATGACACATAGTGAAAACTGAACCATGTCAAGAGGTCTGTAGGCGATTTCCACATAAATTCCCTGGCGTTCAAGTTCCAAACAGAGATACAGTTAGGTGACTGGTTCTTAGATTAAGAGAGACTGGTCTGTTGAATGCTAGAATTCATGAGGGGGGGGAGGGTGTTATAACTGAGTGAAATTGGGGCATCTTTAGAATGTTCTCCAACGAAATCATTACATCGTGTTTCAAAAGGATCAGCCCATGTGGCAATTAAACTGTTAAAACTGAAACAGTACCAAGTGAGTGTAGTACAGGAATTACAGCCATGTGTCAACGTAAATTGAGTGAATTTCTGTAATTGGACTTTGCAGAATATTGGTCATGGTACAGCTGATTCAGAGTTAATTATTTTCTCTGATGAGGTGTAGTTTCATTTACACAGTTATGTCTACACACAAAACAACGGATATTGGAGTGCGGAAAACCTCCAAAAAATTCAAGAAGTTCCCTTGCATGATGCAAAAATTGGTGTATGATGTGCTGTCACTGCCAGAAGAATAACACAGGCCACTTTTTTTTGAAAAGAAAATAAATGCAGAGCTCTACCACACACTAATATTATAAAATTTCTTCTCGTTGTTGTCAGATGACAGAAAATAAGGGTATTTTCAACAAGATTCCGCCACAGCCTACACTGCTGACGATTCTTTGAACGATATAAGAGAAGGTTGTAATGACAGAATTATTTCCTAAAGTTTATGATCTGCATGTTCGCCAGACCTTACCATGTACCACTATTATTTTTGAGGATTCCTGAAAAACCGAGCCTATACCAAGTAAACCATACGCCATCAATGAACTCAAGGACAATATAAGAACAGAAATTACTACAATTACCGAACAAGAATTTTTGCGTGTTAATGCAAATTTCATCACAAGATGCCAGGCATGTGTGAATCAATTAGATTAGTTCTCATTATGCAATAGATTATAATTATTTGCATGATTTACATAATATACGTAAAAATGAGCAGAACATTACGGAGTGAAAATCTTGAGAGCCAAGTGCAACCACTCTGTGTCAGCTCATGCGCTCCACATGTCGAAAGATTATCTGACTGCTCTACATACATATGCATTGTATATGTACATGCTAGTATCAGAATGCAGGATGCAAAAAGCTTATCCCCTGTAGGCCTAATATATGACATTACTTCGATAGAAGTTAAATGAATTCATGCTTTTCTTATAAAAGTAAAGAAGAGAAACTACTTTCCTACCTCAATTCCCTTTTTTTTTTAACCCATTCATAGCATTAGTCTACTGAATAAGCTTCGATACAGTGACAATACAAATTCATACATAATGCTAAGAAACCAAATGTTAAGTATTGTTTAATATATTAAAAAGTCCTTACCTTGGAGATTTTCCTTCTCTCCTCTCATGGCCAAGCACACCATGAAAAACAACAGCATGATCATATTCTCGGTTGTTTTTAAGGTTCTTGACTCTGTCGTTAGTAACACTGGCTGGGCATTCACTCTGAAAGTACAATTGTACATATAACTTAATTAATGAAACCATTACTTCAACATCAATTAAATACTTAAAGATGAATGACCTCAGCATTATTCACTGAGTAAATATACAAGTGTCTACTTTGACAATCGTTTAATCATTAAAATGAGATAGTGCATGGATAAAATCACAGCCTAGCAAAGTGACCATTTATGAGGCAAATAAAATACCTAACTCAATATGTCATTGTCGTCATCACTGTCACTGTCACTGAATGAATTACCCTCATTAAATATGTTGAAAAATTTTGTAATTTTTGCCCTATAATAATTATTATTTCTGCACGTGAGGATGACAATATTTCTTAATGTTTTTTTTTTTAATTTAAAATTGTCGTGCACACTGGGGTTAAACTGCACCCCTATTAAAAGTTATAACAGAATAAAATAAACATCACGAAGCAGAAACATAGACATTACGACGAAGTGAAAAGTGACTAGAAACAGTTGAAATGTAGATATGGAGAGGAATGGAGTGTGTGAAATGGACAGACAATAAGAAATGAAGCTATGCTAGAAAGAGTGGGTGAAGATAGAATAATGCTGAAACTGATTAGAAAAAGAAAATGAAATTGGCTGGGTCACTGGCTGAGAAGAAACTGCCTACTGAAGGATCCATTGGAAGGAAAGGTGAAGAGGAATAAGTTCGGGGCAGAAGAAGTTATCAGATGATAGACGATTTAAGATAATTGGATCGTACGCAAAGAGAAAGAGGAAGGCGAATATTTCTTCTGGCCAGGAATATGTACTATTATCTTATGCATTATCCTTTTGCGCGTCGACTGTACTGGAATTGACACTGCATTCAAAGTCGTCCTGGGATCTGCAGGGTGGTCAGCTCATAGAGAGTGTGTCTTGCATGGTCAGGGGGTAGAGAAGTGAAGGGAAGCAGAGGGAAACTGCCGCTGTTTAAAACCCATATCTCGCTGCAGTGGCTTGCAGAGCCAGGCCACAAGGGATATTTCCTCCCCTCCCACACCGCTATTGTAATGCTGCGTCAAATAGATTCTCTATTCCCTTGAAACTTAATGACAAAATTTTTATTTTCTTTTCACATACTTATTGTTGTAGAATCTTATCGAGTTAATATAACGAAATTAATATTCTCTTTTGCCTTATTATTACGTATACATCCAGCCTCCAGCAGAACCTAATATTTGCCTTAACTCAAAATGATTGCACGAGTAGAATCCTTTTGATATAGCACGTAAAATACGAAAGAGACTTCTTTTCCAGTTTTAGAAAATTGTTGACCATCAGTATATCTGAGTGTTGCTTTGGTATGACGTCTTAGTACCGTACTGTAACTTAACCAGTGCAAATGTGCAAGCATGAGAGTGTGTGAATTACAGAATATTAATTTAATTTTTCTCAACTTTCCCTTGCGGAGAATATTGATGTAATGAAGTGAAATTAAAGGGTCGTCCGTTACCCGACTTAAATCTTACTTAAGCTTCATCCAGCCAAAATAGTGCTTATATGTAAGGAAGTATAACAATGAAATTTACGCTAAGCATTTGTGGTTACGTGGATGTGAACAAAAACAAATATGTATTTTGTTTTCCTTGCATCCTCTTCGGTGGTGATGCTGCATGGACTAGGAGTGGTGCGACACATTTAGGACATTTGCCCCTAAAAGCAAAATGCACGAATCTTCGCAGTCTCATCTGAAAAATGTTGTTTCATTGGCTATGTTACGCAACTCATACTGCTGTGCAATTAAGTGAAACGAACAGAACAAACATTCTCAAACATAATCAAGAAGTGAGAAAAAATCGTGAAATTATTTAAAAAAAAAATATTGATTGCATCAAATTTTGTGTCCAATATGAACTTCCCCTTAGGGGAAATGAAAAAACGATTCGAAGAACCCTGATATGTTTCGTAGGTTGCTACAGTTCGTGAGTAATCTAAACGAGCCTCTCAAAAATCATCTGGAACATGCCACTGTTTAAGGTTATTCTAAGACAATTCAGGATGAACTGGTAGATTGTAAGTTGAGTGTCTGCCGATCTGAAATTCAGACTGAAATCGATGGTATTAGTTTTTCTTAGGGATTAGCAAATGGTCCCACAGACATCTCCCAACTAAGTCAGGAAGTTTTGGTTTTTCGATATGTAGTGCCTTTATTTTTGTCCTATACTTATTAGTAATGGTATCAAGAAGTGAAATTTGTATGTACCGAAATCTACTGCAGCTCTCCCAATCCACAAGTTCACGAGCCACCACTGCTACTGACTATTGCATAAGGATCAAAATGCAACTTTAAATAGAGAACATCTATTGCAGTGACTGCCTCCGTGGTCTGTTGATCAGCATGCTGGCTTACAGATCTGGAGGTCCTGGGTTCGATTCCTAGGCTCGGCTCTCAGTGAATTTTTCTTGAAGAAGAAAAATTGCCTGGGTGTTTAGAGTCTGGAAATTTGTGTGATTGTGAGTGTGCCGGGTTAATATTAATTAGCCAGTCTTCAAAAAATATAAAAAATACAATATAATTATATCAGGACTGTTGCTGGCCAGTAACATGAACACAAGTTTCAGTGTCATATTTTTGACAAGTAACTCCATCTGTTAGCATAACCATAAAGCATTAATAGATGCTATAGAGTTAACAACCAAGGAAAGAAAAAAAAATCTATTGCAGTGCAGTCAACTTGACGGTAATAACAGACGAATGATAATTTAATAGCCTTACATTGAGAAGTTCAGGAGAAAATGATTAATAAGTGACTCTAGATACAGTCAACTAGCAAGACCTTCTTGGACTATGCTAATCTCGTAGAATCGAATTAATTTTTTTATGCAGAAGCATCTAATTCATTAACACTGATGTCAATGAGAAGTAACCAGGATGCATAACAGAATAGAATTTCTACATAGACACGCATATGGAGGGAAGGGTGTGTGTACATGGGTGTGCGCGCGCGCGCGCACGCACGCACGCACGCACACAGAGCTACTTTATTAAATGCAGTTATTTCCGAAAAAAGTGAATCAGACATGACTTAACAATTAGAAACATTAATATAAAATTAATAATGTACATGTCGATATACTTACAATCAGTTCATTATCATAAAATAATTTATTTGGCAGTCTAAGTATAAGTTCATGTGAACGGAAGTTACGACGAAGTTTCGTTATCACCCTCTTGTCATACATTCCATTTTCACTTCTCATGTACAGGTGCCAATTAGTCATCAAACGTTCCATCAGTGACACACCTGGAAATAAGACGTAACTCCACAATAAAGTTGTAATTGTAAAATCACAAACAAGTTTAAGGGATACAAACAAACAGAAAAATGAAACAAAAATAAACATGTAATTGTTCTTCCTTCCATCATCTTTCCTCTTTTCCATTATTCATTATCGTCCCTATTCCAGGTGCAGGAATCAAAGTGGGAGTTACTGCATCATATTTCCAGTACAAACAAAATATACAGATTTCTTCAGCAAAGACGTTTCATGGTGTACACTAAGAAATTCAAGCTATGTGTATTACCACAGCAAAAATTACATACGAGGCTGCAAGGGACACTTTACTCTCTAAAACTTAGCTTCAAATTTGACCTTTACTTAAAGGGCTCTATTAAACTAAGCACCACAGTTGGGAAACGACTATTGTGACAAGAGAGAGTATGAAAACTACTCTGCCTATATCGTAGATGAGGAACTAAGTACCTCTAGATTTCATATTATATGTATCAAAATAACTATTATATGATACTACCATTGACCATTTCCACTGCCGCTGTCACCACTTCCAGCACCAACACCACTACTGACCATTTCCACTGTGCTGCCACAACCACTGACCATTTCTGCCTCCGCTGCCACCACCACCACCACCACCACCACCACCACCACCAATAACAACACAACCACTACCATTTGCACCGCCATCATCTTTCCTGCCACCAGCACCACCACTGACCATTTCCACTACAGCTGCCACCATCACCACCTCCACCACCACAAATAAAAATAATGAAGGAATGATGAATTGAGGTTCACATTAACACTTCTCAGTCTCATTCTCATAGGATGTACTGGAGATAAACTGCAATATTCCTCTGATGAAGAGCTGTCACATAATTAAGCTACAGTTAACACATGAAGCTAAACAAATTTATTCTTATAACTATATAGCTGTTACTACAAATCAACTTTATATTATAGAGATTTTTTTTTGTTTAATTTCACTGTAGTGAAGTTTAATTGTAATTTATTTTCTGTGTATCAAAAACAAAACATGCGATTTTGCATATTTTGTTAGGAGAATTTAGATATATAGATGCATGTAATATGATGTGCTTTAAAGACAAGAATTGCATTGTTGTTAAGTGGAAACATCCAGTTGAAATACATGAAAACTACGTAAATTTATTTGTTCATTTTCTCAAGTCCCCCTTATTGAATTAAGTTGAAATTTTCGAAATTTTGTAAATTTTTTGTACAACCAATCACCGGCTCTCTCCTAGCACCCACAGTTTTAAAAAATATTTTAAATATCTTTTGTCTGGCCTGTCCAGAAGGTTGTCGCAACAACATGAATCAGTATCATTAAATTATTTGCAGTGTAAGTAGTAATTTTATTTTTTTTCTGAAAATATTCACTAAAAATATATACCCAGGTGTATGTGTGTATACAGGGTGTTAAAAAAATGTTTCAGGGATGATAGAGGAGGTAAAAACAAACGTCTGTTTTAAGTGACAAAACTTTAGCAGATGCGCCGTTTTGCCGCTAGATGGTCTGAAGTATAGATGACTTGACTTCCATCACAACACACACTGGTTAGTTCTGTTTGTGCACAACCATCTTGTAGGGTCTTATCTGTTGCCTAACAGTCTCTGTGGTGGTAATTATTTTGTTTTTCTACATGACGTCCTACCAGAACTTTTAGAAAATATCCCATTGAACATCAGAGAACGAATATGGTTTCAGCATGACGGTGCCCCTCCACACTTTGATCGTCGTGTCACCTAAATGCTACATTCCCCGATCGTTGGATTGGCAGGAATGGGCCGATACCGTGGCCACTGTACCTATCCCCACTGGATTTCTTATTGTGGGGAGACGTAAAACGTTTTGTGTATGAGATACTGATTGATACGGCAGAAGACTTAGTTGCTCGCGTTGTTGAAGCTATACATGTTATTAGAGACAATGTTGGCCTTTTAGAGCGTTGCAGACACTCCATGGTACGAAGGTACCAGTTGTGCAATGCCTTCAAATGACGGCAGTTTGAACACCACCTCTAACACAATTGGTCTTGTTCTTTATGGCTTATATTAACATTTACGTATACAATACACGGCACATCTGCCAAAGTTTTGTCACTTACAAAAGATATTTGTTTGTAACTCCTCTATTATCCCTGAAACGTTGTAAACATTATTTTTAACACCCTGTATATATAATATTTTCCTATTAATAAGAGGACAAAGATATTAATTCATATTGTAGATCACTACATATAAAATAACCATGAAAAATGTCATGCAATTAACTGTACAACAATGAAAACGTAAATTGAATGAAAATAACCAATTCCTATCAATTCTGTTATGCTGATCACGAATATCGCAAAGAAAATAAAAAATCAGCTCTAGTTTTCATTTTACACTGCTTCATTACAGTGAGCTAATTTTGTACCGATTTTTATGTTAAGTTTAAAACCAAACGGTTTAATGATTTGTCAAAGTCATAATAACTTGCAATAATGATTTTTATGTGTTTCTAGTCTTACTTGTGTTTAATATTTTGGATATAAACATCCAGGTGAGCATGCTGTGCATATGAAGGAGTCATACCAAAACATGAAACTTTTAATAGAAGCCATGAAGTTACAATTACTCTCAATGGCAAATTTGTAGTGACCTGAAAGTGACTGCACTGCTATTAGGTGTGCAGTTAGCGTATACGAAATATTGTTGCTTTATTTGTGAATGGGATAGCAGAGCTGGCGCATCTCATTACAGTAAACATTACTGACACACCAGAAAATCTCTCCAACCAGGTATAAAGAACATTTAGAGTGAACCTCTAGTAGACCCTAAAAAGGTTCAGCTCCTGCCCTTGCATATCAAGTTGGGTCTCATGAAAAGCTTTGTGAAGGGAATGAACAAAGAAAGATTGGGACATGTTTGAAGTACTTAAGGCAAAAAATTCCTTACTTAAGTAATGCCAAAGTCGAGGGCATCCACAGATTCCAGAGCTTTTCAGATACCATACTTCTGATGGAATCATACAAGATGATGAGAAGGATACTTGGGAATGTTTTTAAGAAAATCTGTTTACAGTTCTTGGACAACAACTGAGCAATAAATTACAACGAGATTGTGGATAACACGTCAAGTTATGAAAAACTTGGTTGCAACATATCATGGAAAATGCACTTCCTCTACAGCCCTACTTATCTTGACTTTTTCCTTCCCACAAGGATTGTGGTGCAGTAAGTGATGAACATGGTGATCGATTTCATCAAGATGATATTGCTACACTTGAGAAGAGGTATGCTGGAAAGTGGAGCCTTACTGTTTTAGCATATTACTTCTGGACTGTCATAAGGGATGCTTCCGAGTATGTGTATAAATGCCAAGCCAAGCGAAAACGACCATCTTCTGATTAATTGATCCCTGAACAAAATATTTAATTCTATATATAAGGACATTTAAAATTTGTGATTGTTTGTATATATTTGAGACCAGTTAATTTACGTAATGTATCTTTCCCTTTCTGATTTAATTCTGGTACAAAGTAGGCCTACAAAGTATTTTTATTCATGTAATATTATTTTCATGTTTCTCTTAATATTTTACATTTATACTTCTGAATGGCACTGGAATTTATCAATGCCTATGATATCACACAATTCAAGTAATTATTCACTTAAAATTTATTGTTTTGACTGAATCTTGGAACATGAATGTATATTTATTTAGTGAGTTCTTGATAAAAAGATATAGATTACTTTCTTAAAAAACTAGAGCTAAATATTTTTGAGGATGTTATTTTATCATGTTATACTGAAATAAATAAAAAAACTCAAAATCGTGCAATTTACAAACTTTTATTTAAAATTTGTTGTTCAGTGTTATCTTTTAATAGTTTTTGAGTTACAAGAAATATGGTTTGAAATTTTTAGGTTTTGGAAAATGGGCGACAAACTTACCAACAGGTGGTGCTGTCTAGTATGCTTCTGGAGAATATTTTTGGCCATAACTCGGAAATTAATAGAAATATTTAGAAAATTCTTCCACAGACAAAAAAGGGGAAATTCAATACTTTAGATTTTGGACAAAACAAAGTAAAAATATTTTTTTCTTTTGACCAGTTAAGCTGGATGTTCCCCATTAAGTTCTTTTTATCAGCTTACCAAGTCCAAATTTCTCAGCATTCTTGGATTCACATACAGGTCCCAACTGCTGTGGATCACCAGCAAGTATAACTTGACCTCCTGGCAGTTTTTTATGAGCCCGACCCAAGATCCCTGCTATTGGCACCAGAGCTGCAGGCTCCAATGCTTGTCCACACTCATCAATGAATATGTGAGTGAAGTGATTGTAATCATAAAAATCATCTTCTCTATTTATCTTTGGTAACAACCTGTGTGAACAGAAGGATTTTCTTAATAAATAAAGTAAGAACTAAAGTCTTAAAATATGAAATTATTGGTTTTATTAATTAAGTCAAAATATTTGACAAGATTAATATAACAATACACTGTCGGAGAATTAAATTTGAAGGTAATTTTCATGAACATTTGATCAGTGGCATAGGAAGCTTAAAGTAAAACCTGAAATTATAATTGACAATAATGACGCACAAATTAGAAATCATCTGTATATATCAATTGAAGTACATAATATCGACGTTTGATATTATTTAATTTAATATGTATCATTTACAACATCATCAATCAATAAAATAGATATGAAAGTTTTTTTTATATAAAAATAACCAATTTAACACAATGCTCTTTGCTGACACTAAGGTTGTTACATCAACAACAGAAGTTTAATTACAAAATAACACTGTACCGGTATAACAGTGAAATTTGCACCAGACAAGCTCTTTATGCACTAATTTCGAAAGTGAAATCCGTTTTGCGATGTCACCTAAAGTTTTGGAGAAAATCAATTATGAGTAAGTAGTTTGTTCTCAATATGGTGAATCATATGCATTGCACATGTTGATGATAGCTGTTCCAAACATCGTAGCTATTCCATATCTGCTCTTACGACATTTGGGAGTGTAGAATGGCAATAATAACATAGTTTCGCGTTTGTTTGGCGCTCTCTGTATTTTGTGCATACTGTAGAATTTGTTCCTTTAAACTGCTTGTTTGATTTAACTGTGTTCAGATGACAGTTATTTAAATAGTGGTAATTTGTGTACATATCAGCCAGAACCCCAATTAGAGGTACTTTCTCACTATAAGGAATATTAAAAAAAACATAGTGGAGCGCAATGTTAGCTGAAAAATTCGAGCATCGACTTTCCAAGATGATAAACTGGGTCTGAATCCCGACAGGCCCAAGTGTAGGGTGACCGGAAGTCTGGATTTCGCTGGACATGTCCTGCTTTTTAGTATTTTATGAGCGTCCGGCTCGTTTTTTTATGATAAAGCCAAAATGTCCGGCTTTCTCCTTTTCAACAACATAATGTACCAAATATTGAAATACAGTATATAAGATAAAATCTGAGGTCAAAATCATGTGTTTCTGTCATTATATGAAAAAAGTGCTCTAAAAGAATTTGTTTTGAAGCAAGATGAAGTATTTTCTTGGAAACAATAGATTTTCAGTGGAGTACATTTTTTTAGCAGGTTGTAAATGTTAAATGTTTCCAAACTTTGCTATATATACTGTATATGTCAATTTTTTTTTCAATAATTGCACATAATGCCAATGTAAAAGGGTATTTTCTCTAATCAACACCCAATGGTAAGATGAAACGAACAGATTATCAGTAGAAGCAGTAAAGGGCATTTTAACAGTACAATATAATTTGAAGCATTTTACATGTAAAGAATTTCACACCTATTTATTGAAATTACCCAAAGTTACTGAAGGACATTTCCTCTTCACAGAAGTATGAACAATAAAATTGTAAGATTAATAACAATGAATAGCTTTGGTATTGTGTTTGCCTATTGTTTTTATTGTTCTCAGTAAATGAAAAGGAATTTAATGTGTTGTCAAGCCTTTTTTTCAAAATGTCCTGTTTTTTCCTTCAAATGTCCTGCTTTTGAACATTTTGATCTGGTCACCCTAACCAAGTGGAATTTGTGTTGGACAAAGACGTTGTATGGAGGTAGGTTTTCACAAGGTACTCCTATATCTTCTATTAAAATTTCATCACTGCTGTGTTAATCATCATTATCACCATCAGCTTATGTAATTAGCCTCCCATGCTGGGGGGCAATGCCTACAGCAGCAAAAAGAACTACAGTTTGGCACATTGCTCACAGGTGGGGACATTTGGGTCAATGATGCAAAGTGAAGTACCTGCCATAGCATTAAAAAAAATCCATTTAAGTCTCAAAATCTGTTTTTGCAGCATTAGATACTTTCTCTTTAAGGTTTGTATAACAAAGTAAAAAATTAAGAGTTAAAAAATATCTGGAAGTATTGTATTCCACAAAGATTAAGGAAGAAAGACCTGTAGTGAGGTGAAGAGAGCAGATGAAGTAGGCTTAAGACCTACTCCCTGATGATGAAGATGACTATGGTGACATAATCATTGTTGCTGGTAACGAAGGATGACAATGATGATAATAGGAAATCTCCAATTATATAAAAACTGTTAAGCAATTTTCAATGTAGTGGCTATATATACTGCTAGATTTCAGTCTGATGTGAGAAATCCATGCAATGAGGACTGCTTGTAAGTTACTTAATTTCTACAATATAATTAACCTAAACTACATACATTTGATTATGGGAACAATCAGTGGTACTTATTACTTCACTATTTCGACTGTTCTTATATTTCTTTCTCTCAACTCCCTTAAAACAATTGTAATCTATATATTTTATTAATACAGACAATACAAATGGATGACGTAAAAAGCAACATACAGATTCACTTTTCATTTCCCTATTTCATTTTTTTTGTATACACACACGCAATAGCTATATATTTAAATATCCTGTCTATATATTTTACTAATCTTTCTATCTTTGTAGTGTATCCAGCTATTTGCCAACAACACGTGTTCCACTATGTTTCACTATGAATTCCCTCTTCTTACAAATGATGGGTAAAAAGCACGGTGTTTGTTGTATATTTCAGCAGCCACATTCCAAAGATGAGGTGTATTCAATATGTATTGGAGAGAATTGTCCAAGGTTACAGGGATTGCAGATTTTAGATTAGTTCTATGGATGTTTGTGACAGGGCAGTTTAAGAGGATATGTTCCAAATCTTCTTCATTATTGCTGCACCAGCAACAACTACTACAGTCAACAAGATTAAAACAGTGAAGATACTTCTGAGTGATAATATGGCCTGTCCTGGCTCTTGCTAAGAAAGTTTGTATGTGTCTGGGAATGTTGCGGAACATTTGTAAATCATTAGGTTTCTTTTGAATGTTTTGAAGTACTTGGCCTTTATCAGAAGAAAGCCATAATTCGATCCATAAATTTGTTAAATGCGAATTAACTGCAGAATATGCACTGGTTAAAGAAGTTACTTGCATAGGTGTGGACCCCAAAGATGTTGCCTGTTTAGCAATATTATATTTTACTTATAGTATTATTATTATTATTATTATTATTATTATTATTATTATATAATATTTTATTATAGTATATTTTACTAATATAGAAAATACAAATGGACGAGGTGAGAAGCAACATACAGATTCACTTTTCATTTCCCTATTTCCTTTTTTTTTTTTTTTTTTTTTTTTGCATACACACGCAATAGCTATATATTTAAGTACCTTGTCTGTATATTTTACTAATATAGACAATAAAAATGGACGAGGTAAGAAGAACATACAGATCAACTTTTTACTTCCCTATTTCTTTTTTTCTTGTACACATACACACAACAGTTACGAAATATGTATCCTGTAAATACATCTTATGTACAGACAGGTAGTGGTGGTCAACAGGTCTGATTATACAATCCAGGCCGGATTCAAGTACCATTTAGGAAACTGCCCTAGTTATCAGATATTTACTTATTATATAAATATTACACATTATTTTCACGTTCATTTTAATGAATACACAGAAAATAATAACACTACAAATAGAAATTAATCATTCTTTACATTTATACTGCTTAAACTAAAATAAAGCCCAAAAACCATATTTATTAATTTCACTGTTGTCTTCTTTACCCATATATTTACTTCCCTTTTGTAGTAATCGCAGCATGGTGCCCCAGAAGCCAAGTATCTAGGCCTACATACTGAAGAGAGTTTCAATTCTTAATACGTAGGTGGTTCATTAAGTTGAATGAACATTATTGATGAAAGATGAGTTAATGAGAGCCTATTGCGAGATGGTATAAGAAAATTGTTCGTACAGCTGAACCCACGCCTAAATGTTCCAGAGAAAATGTATATTTTCTTCCTCTGTTCTCTAGTCTTGAAAACCATTAAGTACCATCTGCTCTCCAAAGAGTCTGAATTTACGAATAAGCCTTGAAATAGTCTCTCTTCTGTATAATATGTTTACATAATTCGGCCAAATATCAAGATTTAATATTTCTGTATCATTCAACGATTGTGAATACCGGTATGTATCTTTGTTCCTTTCATCACTGAAACCTTCCTTGCGTACAATGCCAGACTGTGTACTAAATCACCTGCACCTAAGATTATCAATTACACTCGACATAAACTAAAATTTGTTAATTTTCGTAAGTTCATTACTATTCTTTAAAATTAAACCTCCAAAATTTCCATCAGAAACTACCTTCAATGCTGTCTTTGTATGTTCTCCACTGATTTTTTTTTTTTCACAGATTCAATGACAAATATTGTTTTATGAATGAGTTTGTCAGCACGTGCAATATTATATTCCCCATTGCAGTAAGTGAATGTCTCAGGAATCTTCTATGCCACATCAATAAATTTAGGAATGCAGTTATATTGTCAAACTCCAAAGCAGCTGTTCTATCAATCGTCTCTAAACACACACCTTCATCTCAAACAGCAGAAATAACTAAAATGCTCTCTCAATTAATATCACTCAATAAAAGAATTGTATTCCAATGGATACCATCCCATTGTGGAATCCTGGGAAACGAGAATGCAGATGCTTTAGCAAAGAAGGGCAGCACTGCTACTTACAGACCTGTTACTAAATCTACATATTACTCTGTGAAGAGATTTATTAAATCTACATACTTAGACTTCAACAAACAAAATTTGATGACACAATCCCAAGGGAAAAAAAATGGATCTCTCTGCATCAAAATCCACAGTTAATTCCCGATTTACCACGAAAATCGTCTGTAGCTGCATTTAGATTGGCAACAGGCCATGATTGTTTGGCTAAACACCTGCATAGAATTGGAATATATCAGTCCCCTAACTGCCCATTGTGCAACTCAAACCAAGATATGGATTCGGAACACCTCAAAGTGCATATAAGTGCTTATATAAAGTGCAATGAATAATATATTTTGATTTATAATTTTAAAAAAAGTTTATGTGGTGTCTTTCATAGCTTTGCGTTAAAACTGTTTTTATTGTGTCTCCTCCTAGATGTGTTATAGTCTGGTTGAATGCAGCATCGTTAGATGGCAGCGGTAGCGTGCTTGCTGCAAGACCAGTTGGTTTCTATTTCCCGCCCATGCACTGATTCAGAGGAGGATCTCCTCCCTATCCGTTCATTTACTTGCTTTAAAACTCTGCTTCTTTCTCTGGCTGCTAGCGCGCTGTTGTCTATGTGTGTTAACTGCAGTAAAGGAGGAATGGATTGGCTTTCCTCTACACAAACAATCTCGCATCCTTCTCATAGTTTTCCAGCAGCACATGAGTGCGCGTGGTTTAAAACTCGATCAACTGAGGTTTTCTTATAGCTGTGAACTTAAAAATTATCGAATCTTCCTCGAATTTCAAGGCATATACTGCATTTGGTATTTACTTTCAAAAGAAGAAAAATGTGAGGAGGACGTTCCTCCCTTCCCTCCCCCGAGGAACCGCCACTGCATTCATTCATTCAGCCTTCGATTTTTTGTGCACCTGCCACTGTATACCTTGGGAGTAAAGGCAAAAAAAAAAGAAAACAAAGCACTAAAAAGAGAGCTGCAGCTTAGAAATAAGATTATGGCTACCAAGTTAATTATAATATTTACTTTATTTAGTACAAATTTGTTTCCAATGACTCAGTTGCTGAAAATCCGATCCTTGAGATGAGTTGGTCAACAACAAAAGTTCGGCAACATGTTCAGATACACATTTCCTGTGACTGTTGCCTCGATGAAGAAGAATGGTGCGTTCGGGCGCGGGTTCGATTCCCCCTTGAGCTGATTATCTGGTTGGGTTTTTCTGAGGCTTCCTCAACCTTAAGACGAATGTTAGGTAATCTATGGCGAATCCTCGGCCTCATCTCGACAAATACCATCTCGCTATCACAAATCCCATCGATGCTAAATGACCGAGTAGTTTATACAGCGTCATTAAGTAACCAACTAAAAAAAATGATGGAATGCTGTACTGAATGGTGCCAGGCTTGTTTCCACATTAAACATTGGTTCACATGCGCATGAGCATGTAGCTGTTTTTAAACCACTGTTGCATAAACTTGAACAGTTTCTGCATCTTGTCAGATTTAAATCACAGCAATAACTTAATCTGATTTTAAATTGTGAGCATTTATTTCTCGATTCTTCTAAGCAGAACATAGTGTATTAGTGTACTACGGGGTTTTAAATTATAACTTTAGCATGTCACTTATTGAAAAGTGTTGAAAAACACTTATATACATACACATACACGCGCACACAAATAGAGTGGAATGTGTTCAATGTCAAGGAACGAATCCTGAACATATTATGAATGGAAAGGTCCTCCACCATTTTGTTCCTTTGTACTTAATTTCTCGGAAATAATTATTTTACGTGGTAATTATTATTGATCCTATTATCTTTTACACACATTTAGAAATACACATTTTATAAACGTCTTTACATTTAGAGTTCGGCTGCAAAAGGGTATCTGTCGGATACAGGGGGGGAGAGCCATTAATCCTTCCCATTGAAGGCTTTAAGGAACCAACCTGGACAAATACCCAATGTCCCATCCCTACCTTCCTGTGGTGCAGCTGTTAGTAAGCATAATTTTACGAGCTGGACTAAAGGGAGGGACTACTCATCCATTAGCACTGGTCAGCTTGATGAGTTAATGACTGAATTTGGTATAATTTTCCTCTATCCAATACCTAATTCCCTCTTTACCCTTTCCTATCCAGTCCTCTGACTGAACTCTTACTTTATTCGACCCCAACGGCATTAGAGCATTCGAGGCCTAGGAGTTCATTTCCCTTTCCTTCCTCCTCTTTCTACTTTTCTGTTCCTAGTGCTGACCTGCTATGGCACTAAAATCGTCCTCCAGTGGCTTAAGGAGGGAAAGCTGGTGATCAACAAGATCTCCCAGCTAGGTCCAATGGACCCGTCGACCAACAGCAAGTGTGGTCCTCCAGACATTCTGGGGGTTGTGTGTGAATGAAGTAGCCACCAAAACGTTAAAATATGGTGTTCACTTAAATCGGCTACAACTTGCCATTTAACTCCAATATGAAATGAGTACCATTAAGGTAAAATTATCCGGAGATAAAAATAGTCCCCTAATCGGATCTCCGGGCGAGGACTACTTTAATGGTACAGAATCAACTAAACATCTTACAATGGAATGCTGACGGTATAACATCAGCAACACATAAGTATCTGTAATACTCTTCTTCGTGTTGATGACTAAGGAGCGGATTCTTATGTAATTAAATATTTTTTTTTGCGTGTGATAAAATACAATTAACAAAGTTAAAAATTCCGAACATGAAGTTTCAAGTTTAAAACCCGAATTTTATTTCACATAAAAATACATATTTTCACAAAAAAATTATGTAAATACATATTTTCAGGAAATTTATTATAAATACATATATCTTGGAGATTTTTTACTTAAATAATTTTTTTACAAGAACTTTTAAATATTTTACAACTAAATCAATTATATCACTCAGAAGTATGTTATCCTTTTAAGATTTCTTGGTTGCTTCGTGTTTTGAAGCGCTGTGTGGTGTATCCATTTTTGTAATAGTATCGCCCCAAGTTCTGAGAACTGCTAGGCAGCATATCAGTGTTATTGTTAGAGAATAAATTAACATGGACAAGGAGGAGAGATCTTGCAACACGTAATTAGAAATGTTTATTGTTGCTGAAGATGATTTCATTCCACGCTTTGTTTGTGAAACACAACAGATACGAGCTCGGGTATAAACATTATATAATTTAAACAAATCTCTCGCCTCTCGCTCATGCCCATCAAGTATAAGGCAATATAATTATCTTGTTGTGATTCCTTGTTATCGGGCTTCATCAATCGATATCCTTCAAGATATACTGAAAGATGGTTGTTTAAAAAACGATTTGGCTTTCCTATTAGCAAATTTAAGCTTTTTGGGTGACACCATAAAAAAAACTCGAAACATCCAAAAAGCTGTTGTCTGAAACAGGGAGGTGCATGCCGTGGAAATTAAACTAGACTCGCTACCAGGTTCAGAAGCACAATTACTAAGGGACAAATTCCAGAATGTGTTTGGGAAAAACCGTGGATATAAAAAAATGTGTAAAGTTGCTCAAGTATTGGAGGGTGGGCCTGTAGGTGAAATTGACGGTGTTTGTGTTTGTGACATTCCTCTCTTTAAATATGCACGTCTGACGTCCTGTGATGTGGGAAGATCGTTTTCACAGTATAAGTCGTTGTTCAGAGATAATCAGCATGCATTTGTGATGGACAATTTAGAGATGGCCTTTGTTGTTCACTGCAATTCTCGGCCAACTACTAGCACTCAAGTGTGGTTGGTGAGTACCTAGTAACATTTTTTTTTTCAAGCTAAGTAAGGTATTTTTGTCATATTTAAAACAAAACATTTTTTAATTTTTAGCAAATATTTTCGTACTTTTTAGCACATAAAAATAAATATATTTACATTTTTTAGCACATAAAAATCCGCTCCCTATTGATGACTGCCATCTCCACATTGTTAGGGACCTTGTAAACGAAAAAGTTTCTGCTCTGTCAAAATTGATTATCACAACTATTGATGCTATCAACTGGTCAGATCGTAAAATTCGTAAACACTTAAGAAATGAAGCATTCCAAACTTGGACAAACCATCCCTTGCGTGGTAAAGGGGTTATTGTTTATAATGATCTCCCCAAGGCTAACTCATAGGTAAGCAATCGAAAGGGCCTATCTTCCTCAGAATGGACCAATGCTTTAAAAATGTCAAGCAATATTTTGGCGGTTCACGCAATAACAGGCAGAACTCTTAAGCCCAACCCACTGCCGTCATTCAGACTGTAGTGAGCCAGAAACACTTGGACACGTGCTTGCACAATGCCCTAAAGGCGAGCTGCTGATCAATGCTAGACATCATCATGTACGACATGCTTTGGCGACATCGTTAAAAACTTTAAATTGGGAGATTCATGAGGAAGTACATTGTGTATCATCAGCTGGTTCTTTTGGACGGGCAGACATTATTGCTATTAACGGACACTTAAAACAGGTTCTTGTTCGTGACCCTACTATCCGTTTCAAAAGGAACCTACATCAGATTACCGAAGTTGATATTGAGAAGAAGTCTATATATGAACCTTGTCTGCTTTCTCTTTCTCAAAAGTACAACATCTCTCTTAAATAATGGTCTGTCATTGGTTTGCTGTTTGCTGCTCAAGGTTTTTCCGTGATTTCCCTTGAGTAATAAGACAAATGTCGGGATGAGCCCTAAAGAAATGGGCCACAGACCACTTCCCTTCCCCCATTCTTTCTCTCCTACTATCACAAAGAACTTCCTAATTTCTTAGATAACCTGTACTATGACAATAGGGGAAAATAATTATACTGTAAGATCACAGGGCTAACGGCTTCGAAGCTGGGTACGTGGTTCTAATGAAGTGCACTGTAAGCAACTTAAAACATGGGGGCATGAGATAGTTACTCTGCCTGCCATAAAAAATTCACTTCAATTAATCCCCAAGGTGTAAAAAAAAAAAAAAAAAAAGTTTGCTGTTAAGCAGTAGAGGTTCTATTACAAAATTCACATGGAATTATCTTAAGGAACTTCACATTCCTTTTGATTATGTAATGTCTGTCCTTATAAATATTATCAAGGATTCTCTTCAAATATTACATCATCATCTCTATTTCAATTAATCTACTTATACTTGCCTTTAACAATTAACTTTCTTTAATGTATCAAATCACATTATATTGTACATGTTTATTGTATTCAGGACCCTTGTGGTCACTCAAGTTCTTTGAGCTGATGTCTATAATGAATAAATAAATTATTTCCATCACACATGCTATTTCCATTCTATCGTAGCTGTTTTTATGGAAGAAATGCAATGTAGCTCTTCATGCTTATATAATTGTTCTGCGCTGTGTAACTTTCTCCATTCTCCTGTAACTTCATCCCTCTTAGCCCTAAATATTTTCCTAAGCACCTTATTCTCAAACATCCTTAACCTCTGTTCCTCTCTCAAAGTGAGAGTCGAAGTTTCACAAACATACAGAACTGATAATATGCAAATAACTTTATAACTAGAAAATTACTGTTAAAAACACACGAGATGAATTATGAGAGAGGGATTATAAATTAACCCACTTGCACTTTACTGAAATACACTGATGAATGTGGACACAACAAAACTCAACTGATAACTGTAACAGGCTGTACATAATTCAATGTTACCAACTTGTAAACAGACACAAACCATTGACGGTCTTCTTGTACCATAATCAAAGGGTGATATTTCTTAATGAGGTAACAATAATTACCGAATATAGTAGGTCTATATGAGCGAAAGATGTCACTGCATCCGAGCTGTCGAACATAATAACCAGGGAAAGGATTTATATGTAAATACATATTTACTTATAAAGCTAATATAATTTATATTTTGCATTATCTTTATGTTTCACAATGTGTAGGGTTGAAAAATCCTACTTTTATTTTCCATATTTTTCCATATTTTAGAGTTTAGTACATATTTTCGTTAATTTCCATATATTTTCCATATTTCATATAAAACAGTCCATATTATATTAGGTTTAACAATAAAACAAAACAAAATTCCATTAACTTTTAAAAATACATTTCAACAATAGAGATTTAAACACATGTTCAGTAATCCCTTTAACATCAGAGTTATTTGAAAATTAGCAGTCCTATCAACAATGGGAAAGTAAGTTACAAAACTGTATTAATTTAATTTAAAATTTTTAACAGACTTCAGTTGTGCAGCTCAACAGTTAAATGCCAGTCAGAGTACACATAGGTTCAGTTTTGTAAATCATACTATAAAGACGGTAAATATGCCAAAAGTACGTCATTCAGTCAATTTAAAATCAAAACTAACAAGTTACATTTCAGAATTTAAAGAAGATGGTTTATCAACTGACAATAAAATATTATTTTGTAATTTGTGTCAGTGTGCAGTATCATCTACACAAAAGTTCCTGGTGCAACAACACATTACAACTAGTAAACATCAGGCCAACAAACAACTAAATTCCAAGCAGAGACAATTGTTTTTAACACAACCAACAACATCGAATGTAAGATCTGAGTTTAACATCGACCTGTGCCGTTCTCTCATCTCTGCTGATATTCCTCTCTACAAACTAAAGAATAAGGTCTTCAGGGAATTCCTTGAAAAATATACTCAACATACAATCCCGGATGAGTCAACACTTAGGAAGACGTATGCTCCATCCATCTACGATGAGACAATACAGAAGATAAGAGATGAAATTAAAGATAGTTCAATTTGGGTTTCCATTGATGAGACTCCCGACAAAGAAGGTAGACTTGTTGGTAATGTAGTTATCGGTTTGTTAAGTGAACAATATTCTGAACGAATTCTTTTACATTGTGATGTTCTAGAAAAGTGCAATAACAAAACTATAGTTAAACTGTTCAACGAAGCTATGGGTATCCTGTGGCCAAAGGGTATTATGTACGATAATGTGTTATTCTTTATTAGCGATGCTGCCCCTTATATGGTCAAAGCTGGACAAGCATTATCTGTTGTATATCCTAAATTGACTCATTTTACTTGTGTGGCGCATGCATTTCATCGTGTGGCAGAAGTGGTCAGAGACAATTTCCCTAAAGTAGATTTGTTGATTTCATCAGTGAAAAAAGTATTTCTCAAAGCTCCCAGTAGAGTTAACGTGTTGAAAGAAATGTACCCTGAAATTCCATTGCCACCAAAGCCAATTTTAACTAGATGGGGTACATGGCTAGAAGCAGTTGAATATTATGCCGAACATATAGACTCTATTAACAATGTTCTCCTTGCATTGGACTCTGAAGATGCAGTCTCAATTGATACTGCGAAAACAGTTACCTGTGACATAAGTGTGAAGAATGACTTAGCTCACATTCAGCATACATTTTCATGCATCATAAAAACGCTCAAAAGTCTCCAAAATAGGCACCTTTCACTATCTGAAAGTTTTGAAATTATAAATAGTACTGTGGAACAACTGAATCGTGGTAGAGGTAAAGTTGCAGATGCAGTAAGAGCTAAGGTGGACACTGTACTTTCAAAAAACCCTGGATATGAAGAACTACAAAAGGTTGTTGCTGTGATGAGTGGTGAATCAACAGTGAAGATTAACTTGGACTTATCCCCAGCAGACATTGTGAAATTGAATTATGTACCAGTTACTTCTTGTGACGTCGAACGCTCTTTTAGTCAGTATAAATCTATCCTCAGAGACAATAGAAGAAGATTCACTTTTCAGCACTTGAAAGAAATGTTTGTAACCTATTGTTATGGTAACAGACAATAAAAATTGTGTTTTGTTGAAACTACATTGGAAGATAAGGTACGTCCATTATATTTTTTGTTTAGTTTGATTAAAATGTACCAATATTTAACGTACATAGTCATTTTTTTATAATTTTAAGTTCATATTTAATTCCATATTTTGGTAAAAATCCATATTTAATTCCATATTTTGGTAAAAATAACTACATATATATTTACATATTTCATATATTTTTAGTCCATATAAATCCGTTCCCTGATAATAACTATGTGAGAATGAATAATCCACATAATGGATGGTGAAAGCAGAGGGGTGAAATTGATGTGAAGATAATAATTTAGTATCCTAGCGGCACTACTGCCCGAAAAAAAGTAACCTAGTGCCTCTAGGCCTGAAATGCATCATTGCTGCCTGGCAAAGTATTATTGGGAAACTGATCCTCAGATTCATTCCACTATGATTATCACCTTTATAGTAGACATGTTGATATTCATTAGTCATATATCAACAGTGTTTTTCATTAAAACATTAAAATTTACATAATGTTGAAATACAACAGTATTAAAAAACACTTAAACTATTAAACTTCATTTAGCTAGACATGTTTCAGGACTTGCTGTCCTATCTTCAGTAACTTTTGGATCAGATCACCTGTTGTTCATGCTGAAATCTCGTGCTGGTGTATATCGCAGATGACTGAAGCATGGCAGTTTATCAGTGATATACTGTACATCAACATGAGATTTCAGCATGAACAACAGCTGATCTGACCCAAAAGCTACTGAAGATAGGATAGGAAGTCCTGAAACATGTCTAGCTAAATGAATGTTAATTATTTAAGCGTTTTTAATACTGTTGTATTTTAACATTACATACATTTTAATGTTTTAATTATTACCTTTATCTTTTGTCCTTCTATAAAAGGACCCATTTTGCCGTCTACATGCACTGGGATCTCACGTTGGGGTTCACTCATATAGAACTCTAATCGCAGACTTAACCATAATTCAGCCTTGTTTTGCTGTCTTATAACAACCATCCAGCAGCGACAAAAGATGTAAGTTCTATTTGTATAGAAGAAATTAATAAATATAAATGTAAGTGTACTTACCTTCCTGAGCTTATCAGAGTGCATACTATAATACGGTACTTATTCAGCTCATTTTGACTAGGGAAGTAGTAGGAATTTTCAGCACGATTACTGTAGGCATGCAGGTCTGCAGGAACAGTATCCCTGTCAAAAAGAACGCAATTCTATCATTTTAAGAAACCTTTTTTCATATTGGACTATTTCTAAAAATACATTCCTATAGTTTATTGTTTCATATATTATATTACTCAAAATACGCACGCACGCACACACACTTGTGTACACTACCAGTAGTGGACCTAGGTATCATCCTAAGAAAGTAATTTTTAAATACCAAAAACCTGATATCTCAAGAACCATTTGTCTGATTTCATTCAAATTTTGTACACTTGTCCTTTGTAATAATCTCTAATGGTTAAATATGAATGAAAAATGACCAATTTTATAGTAAAAATACATTGAAAAAGAAACAAAATTTTTTAATACAAATTTAAAAATCTATAAATTTAGAATGAAGTCAGCTGTAATGCTCATTGAGGACCAATCTTTAGATTATGATATCAGATATAGGGGAAAAAACAGTAAATGGCTATTATTTTCTCAGTTTAGGTAAATCATGCTTTTTGTAAGACTTTTTTTCTTGAAAAATTCAAACTTTCAAATATATTCATAGTTACTAGACGAATTATATATAAAATTGAAACTAAAATCATGTAGAGTAAATGTGCAAAATTTGATGAAAATACATGAAGTGGTAGTCATATTATTTAATATTTTGTAAAAGTGCAACCGCTACTGTATGAGACCCCTTAAGGTGCAAGGAAAAACTACTGCTTCTTTTCTCTCTACTGATCGGCACTTACTTTTCCTCCAACTCGACATGGATCGGTCACTAATGCTAGAACAGTTTGCTTACCTGTATTCAAGAGTTTAGCCAGAAATCTTACACGGTTATATATCAAAATATTGTCAAAATTAATTTTCTCTTGCAGTTCACTTGATAATGGCGCGAAAATCAATACACAGAAAAAACAATCTACCTATGGATAATAGTCTATTACTAATAGGATAGCTGAAAGTATTTGTAATGGCGATCTTCACTGTTAACAAACTGAAGCTTAAATATGTTGTTGTTGTTGTTTTCTAATGCCAGGCATTTGACAATAAAGTCATTTGACCTCTTGCATTCCAATATTTTTCAAAGATATTATCATGACCAGCCAATGAAGCACAGAAACTTAAATATAATGTGCTGTGTAGTAATACACATACATGAGCATGAGCATGAACACAAACCCAATATGAAATTCCTAGTGCGATCAAATTCACATAGTAAATTACAATTTCCAAAAAAACCATGTTCCTACCATTCACGGGAAGAAGAATGAAGCCGGAGCAGCTCTTCTGTTTTACAATGAGGAACAAGCTTCTGAGCCAATAAATCACAGGCAGCATTGGATGGAGCACATACAAGGATGTATGATCCCTGTATTTGTTTCTTCACCTGCAATGTATACAAGTTGTAGATCCATATAATATTTTACTGATTATAGAAAAGACCATTTCTTAGTGCAACACAAAAACCCAAGTAAATAAAGAAATTTTACAACAAAACATTTCCGCATTTAGAAATGCTTCACTCTCAATTCATTTTGAATTAAACAAAGAATTTCTAACGTAATGCCAAGTTTTGTAATCAGAGAACCTCAAAAACTAATTCATAAAGTAAGAATGTGTTAAATTGAAAGGAAAGTAGACTTAATAGTACAAATATATTGTTGTTAACCAATGCTGAGTTCTCGGCAATAAAGCCATTAACTATCTTGCTCTCCAATGTAGAAAAATGATGTAGCAAAATGTGTAACTGTTTTAATGCAGGTACCAAATTTTTATGTTATGGCAGGTTATATCACCATCACATAACCCCCAAACTGTTTGGAGGACTACAACTGTCATTGGTTGGCAGGTACATATGACCTGGTTGGAAGGATTGCCAGACAACTCAACTGACCATTTCCCATTTAGGGGATGCATATGCATGCCATGGGAGGTCAGCATGCTGAAATGGCATTTCCTATATTTTTTATGGAACAGTTACATCTAGAGCCTTGTTTGTTAAAAATAGGTTGCACCACGGGAAGTAAGGATGGAATTTGAGTAGGAAAGGTTGTGGAATGCACTTCACTACTTCTTACAACCCATATAAATATCTATTGGGGGAAATAGAATGGTAGGTTTATCAAGTGCTCATTTCTTACTGAAAGAAAAAAACTAGATCTTTTTCCTGCAGATATTGAGGCATTTTTTCCTTCAATTATCTCCATTTTTCACTCCAATTTTCATTTTGTTAATGTTAAATAATCATCATTTGATATTCACAGAGTTTCAATGGCCTCATTAGCTTACAACAGTAATCAAATAAAATAACTGCCTTCTTTAATTTAAATTTGATGATGCCAATGTATTACTTAGAAGTAAAATAAAGTATTTAGTCAGAAAAACATGTAAAATTAAGACTAAATAAAATCATGCTTAATAAGGAGTATGTTGCGTCTCTTTTTAAATTATAAAATTTCATGATGTTTGTGTAGAAGTTAATAATTTGTATAATGGTTATAGCTTGAACTGATTTAAAATCTTGCATGCTAATACACTTCCTGAATTAATTTATTATTTAAGATGAAAGAGTACGATGAAAGAGTACGATGAAAGAGTAATGGAACAGAGAAAAATTCTCTCCGGCGCCGGGATATATATAAATAATATATATTATTATTTAAGGCTATGCACTACAGTTTTAAAACTTCCTCTATTTGTATCTGGCATCAATGGAATTTTAATGAATAATTATTCCTTTCATTAAGATTAGATGATGTTGAAATTTTAAGATTTTTTGGTTTGTAAATTTGGTCCACAAAAAATTAAATTTGAAACAACTGTCGTATGTTTGGTACTTTTTTTATAACACTAACATTATTACGTTAGATAGTAAAATGCTTCACCTGCAAAATTGCTTCTACAACTGTCACAGTCTTCCCTGTACCTGGTGGACCAAAAACAATGTATGGTGCAGGGCGTGATGTTCCTTTGAGAATATTCATCACTGCTTCTCTTTGCTCAGGGTTACCCCGGATTAATGGGTTGATGAACCTGAAACGAAATAATGAAAATTTTCAGACAGGAGCAAGAATATATGAACTACATTAACAATAAATTTTCTCGCGTAAAAATGAAGCACTACTTGTAAACATACTGGAAAAAAAGCTTAAATATCCTACACATGAATAAAACTTCCAGTCATTCAATAAACTATTTATTAGAAAGAATGAGAACAGCCTTCAATAATTTATACCAATACATAGATTTCTACGAATATATGCCAAAAGTTGAGTACAATTGGAATTATTACGATGGGCATATCTTTCTTATAACCTTGTTCATTAAGGAGATGAGTAATGACTTAATTTCTTTAAAAGGCACCATGCTACATTTTAGTCAGTGAATCATTTAATCACTTGAAGTCCACTGCTATGGAGTAACAGTTAGCCTTCCTGACCTTAAAAAAAGCGAGCCCGGGTTCAAATCCTGGTTGGGTTTTTTCCGAGGTTTTCCCTCAACCACTTGAAGCAGAATTGCTGGGTAACTTTCGGCCTTCATTAGCATCATTCCATTAATCATCTTCAATAGTTGCAGGTTGGCCAGGAGGGTATGGTGCATGCTTCCAGGATCCACCTATAGTCAGTATCTGTCTGCGGGATTTGCACATATCCCAGAGAAGCTGCAGGGGCTTCAACTAGCAGACTGCAGCACACCGGGGAAGTGTAGCTCTCTCTCAGAGAAGCTGAAGGGGCTTCAATTAGCAGACTGCAGCAGATGGGGGGAGTGTAGCTTCCTTGGATACATGGTGCCTTGGTGAGTCGTAGAATCGATGGCAGCATGTTCCTCTGGTTAAGGATGCAGCAGATTCATGCACGTGAATTGCGAACAGATGCCATCGATCTGAAGAGGCTACAAGGAACATCACAGGGAGGCAGAGGAGCATTCTTGTTCATGCAGACTCCGTCAGACCTGGGTGCTGTGGCTGAATCAATAAGATGGCACCAGACAGTGAATCAGGTGCCTGATGAACAGTCCTAAGGACTTCAAAATCATCCCAGTATAAGGAGGTTGCACAATAAGCCTAAAGGCTGCAGTGCTTGCCTATGGGCCCTCCTCAGAAGGAAGAAAAAAAATCACTTCAAAGCTTGTTCAAATCATCACAATGTACCATTCTAACCAAAACATTGCGGGGTGCAAAAAAAAAATGGAACTCATAGTGTACATTCTAACTGCAAGTCAGAAGTAAAATGACACTTTGTAGTATTACAATACTATTATTGGGCTTAATTTTATTAATGGTACCTAAATGGCAGACAATATTCCAGATTCGTAAAAATCATCTTTTCTGATCTTTTGGAGGAACAGAATGACTGTGTGGTACTGGCATGATGCTGAATGCCCAACACATAACAACTTAAGAACCCGTCATGTTCTATACCGAAAATATCCTGGTAGATAGATTGGATATGGTAGAACAGTTAGTTGGTCTGCTCGTTCTTCTGACTTTACGCTACTAACTTTTTTCTTTGGGGAGCTGTCAAGGATGCTGTCTATTGAAATGTTTCAGCAACATCAGAGAACATGCAGCAACATATTACTTAGCTTGTACATGCACTCAGTAGGCACAACTTGAACGATCTATGGAGTCATTCATTCAAAGATTGTAATTATGCATTAATTCCAATGGTCACCACTTGGAGGAGGACATATAAATGTTCTGTTTTACTAGTAGATGTACCAAAGTACTACAAAGTGCTATTTTACTTCACACTTGCAGTAAGTACGTACATTATGAATTCCATATTCTTTTGCGCCCCTCAGTGTTTTCTGAATTAAAATGGTACACTGTGATACATTTTTGAACAGACCTTCAAGAGATTAAATGATTCCTTGAGTAAAAAGTACATGTTGCCATTTAAAGAAATGAAGTTACTACTCGTAACTCCTTTATGAACAAGGTTTGAAGAAAGATATGTCCATTGCATATAAACAACTTTTGTTTGAAACAATTTTTCATTTGACACCTAAGAAAAAATTTATTTTGTGTGAGCAAGATAAATAGGACTCCCTGTATAGCTAGATTATCATTTTCTAATTGTTTCGTGAAACTATTGTAACTAACAGTCAATGTTACTTTATTGTTACCAACAAAATGCCCATGATAAGATACAGTATTGTATTATAACAACATACTTACTTAATGTTGCCAACAGGAAGTGGAGGAAATTCTGGGTCTGGAGGAAACACTATGTCAAACAAATCCTCTTGCACCAATATGTCAACAGCCCGATGCATGACAAAAAATGAAAATCGATTCAAAGAGAAGTGTATATCAAAAAGAAGACTTGGATCTTCCTCTATGCGCTCCATTAGCCTGCAAAACGAACACGAAGATGAAATGAACATCAATTAGATATGCGAGTATGTGAGAAGTTTCCTCATCTCTATTGTCACAACCTTGCTGTAGTGAAGAAGTTTGTATGTCCTAATGTCCTAACCACCAATAAAGTTATTCTGGTTATAGACTATAGTGTAATTATTACTAGACATTAGATGTTCGACATATCTCGAATCAAAGAAAGAAACCTCAGTTTCCCAGACTGTGGGTTGGGAGAGAGGTTAACAAATGAGTCATTCCATGTCAAATCGAACACCTACGAAACATGACAATATTTGCTCCAATTTTTTTTTATATATTCTATTTATGAAATTAAATAACCCATGTGTAATTTTTTCGGGCTGACACAATTATTTAGTCATTTATTAAATGTTACATTTTCCGTAAATTTGGATGCAACGTATTATGAAAATGGTTATACTGAAGATTCAATAAATCGTAGAAATTTCGTATTTATATCATTTTAAAGTGCAATAATTGCAGTATTATATACTAATTTTTAGTGTTCAATCAAAATATAAAATGGGCCCCTTTTAGGGGGTTATATTTTTTAAATACGTTTTCATATATCAGGGACTTACTTCTAAAAAGGGGAAAAAATATCATTATATTCTTTAAAATGTTTTACGTAGAACTGCGTTGGTTTTAGAACTCTATTCGAATCAGAAGTCGCTGTGCAAATAATTTACTGATGGTGTGTTCGGGTTGGATTGAGTGAGACCGCGCACAGGAGTATACAGCTGCGGCAGCAGCAGCGAGAGTGACTAATACATTATCAGTGGTGCGGTGTTACTTTACGTAAATAAACAGATAACCTCTAGTTCTAAAAGCACGTAATGTCCCTTCAACACTTAGCAGTTTCCCTTTAATTTATCTAACAATAATTCCTAAGTCTTTCAAAGTAGGTATCGTGTTGTGTTGTGTGCATGTCAAATCAAACACCTATATACGAAACGTGACGATTTAGTATTTGCTTAAATCTTCTAAAATATGTTGTGCAGATCAAAATAAGAGGTCTGTAATTTTTTCTGGGATCATACTTTAAAATTTTACTATTTATACTCTTTTAATTATATGACAAATTCATCCACGACGCAGTATGAAAATGCTCATTGTTAAGATTCTATGCATCATAGACGTTGAGTGTTGGTGCCATCTGAAATGGGAAGAAATGAACTAATATATTAATTCTTTTAAGTATAAGTTGAAATACAAATGGGGTTGTTTTAGAGGGTCACTTTTTAAACATAACTTAATGTTTTTTTACAACAGCTTACTTTAAAAACGCAAAAAAATATACGTACAATCTATTATATTTTACATAGAACTACGTTGGTTTCAGATTGATTTCTAGTAAGAAATAACTTTAAAAATGAATGTCACCACGAAGATGAGTTTGGGATTTGTGCTGAGTGGCATTTTTTTGCTACATCACATGGAAAAGGGCCTTGTGATGGCATTGGCGGTACCGTTAAGCGGCTTGATATGGAAGCTAGTCTTCAACCTGATATAGATCCTATTGTAACACCAAGGAAACTGTATAACTGGGCTGAGAAAAACATTTCTAATATTGCTTTTAAATTTTTTACCATTAGTGAACACAAAAAACATAGCAATATTTTCTACTCAAGGTACCAACACGCAAAAGTGGTGCGAGGTACCTTACAACTTCATTCTTTTGTTCCACTGACAAAATCTCAGGCCATGATAAAGAACTATTCCCTTCAAAGTGAGAGCAAAGTGGTGGACATTAAATAGAATTGATAGTGGTTGTAGTTGATTAGTTTTAAAAGTCCAGTGTTGTGTAAACTGTAGTTATTTTCACAAGTGTATATTTTACAAAAACAATATTTAAATACAGTACTGTGCTATGTAAATTACGTAAAAGAGTGATATTCTGACTGTGGAACAGTGTAAAGTGGTCATACGACTCTCATCCGGAGCTGCACCTGCACATCATCTTGCAACAGTACTTATGCAGCCCGCGACCTCAAGATGCGCAGCTTGGTGAATCATTTAATTATTCTTCAACGGCTCGAAGTAGAGTTCTGATTTTTTTAAGGGCGGTTAAAATAATTTCAAGGTATTTAAGGATTTTTTTCTGTAATTTTAAAGTAAGTCGCTGCCATTAAAACATATTTTTATACATTTAAATGTTTTTTAAAACAAAGTTAACAAACTTATATTTTTATATTATTATGCGAAGAATAAAGTGTGTACTGTCACCTTCAAATTGGGACAAAGAGCAAATCTCTGTGATGATTATTCGTGGAGATAATCACGTTTAACAATAATGATGCGCGACCTATTTCAGAATCTTTGATAACACATATCTACTACAATAATCGATATAAACAACAATAATAAAACCTGTATTTATTTTTTCAATCCATAGAATGTGCAAAATTTGTTTTATCTAAATCGAGACATGAAAGTCAATTCCAAGCTAAATTTGTGCGATTTGACGTGGAATGACTCAAATCCGTCCTGTACAGTGGCGGTGCATTCTATGCATTCAATGATTCAGAAAACCCCCAGAAAAAACAAGGACTTACATGTAGAGCGAAAGGTAAGGGGGGAATGCTGCAAGGGAAACATGTGCATGCGTTGGTAAATAGGTCAGCGCACTGCACACTGTGCTGGACACAGCTGTTCAGTGGCGTAATGAGATAACAGACATGCTATGGCGAAAAAGTAAGAATGGTCGATCTCTGTGTTGTGCTGATCTTTTTTCTTTCCTATTTTTCTTATATTGATTATTTTTTGGTTAATTCTTTGTGATTTTCTCTCTTTTCCATGCAGTTTTCCTCTTTTTCTTATAGATGGCTCTTGTTTTTGGTTCCTACTTTTTCCGCTAGATTCTCTTATTATTTATTTTATATATCGGAAGACCTGTGTACCCCTGAGTTCGAGAACTTGTCTTTTATTCGTTGTTTCAAATTTCTTAACTCTTGGGGCGAGCTGTTTCGTCCTATCAGGGAGTCGAGATTCTACCAGCCCACAGTGTTTCCAAGAGGCTCAAAAGAAGGCCAAAAATGATTTTTTCACTTTTAATTTTATGGTGTTTGCAATATACCCCAACTATCTCCAAGGTCTGGCGGTCATAAAACAGCCACCCTCGTAGCAGGTCTAATTCTACGCAGTTGTATTCGAACCTTTGAAAGTAGTGCATGAAGTGTCGTTTTTGCTGTGCTGTGTTGTGATTGTGTGTTTTTCAATTAGAATTTCAATTATTATTTTTTGTACTTCTGTGGTTGATTTTCAGGTAAATGTTATTATGGATTGTTAGAGTCATATTTCTGAATTGAGAATACGTTGTTATTATAATGATTAAGTATATTGTGCTTCGCTGAGGAATCGTAATCATATTATGTAAAATTTTATTTTGCGATTCCTTATGTTTGGTCTTTATGCAGACGAGCAAAAATTGCCTCATGTTGCCCCGTGTTATTTCCTTGTCCAATGTGTAGTCTGACATGTTTACTTGATGATCTTGAAAGGTAAAATTGCCCATATTTGTCCCTTTTGATAAAATTTAGATAAATATATGTATTGGTGTATTTCAAATTAAGCATCTAAAATACGAATATTCTCAGTATCAGTTAATTTCTTCTCTACAGCAAAACTATGTTCAATTTGGCTATCAAATAGTTATAAAAGTAAAATATAACAAATTTTAGTCATTTATTTCAGTTTCAGAATGGAGTACCGTTGCAAAAAGAAAGAATTGTTTGATAATTTATTTCAGTTTCAGAATGGAGTACCGTTGCAAAAAGAAAGAATTGTTTGATACTTTACAGAAGTAAAAAAGTGGTTGTAAGAAACAGAAAGACGTAGTATTGCAGTTTCTTATTACAAAAATCGGTCTAGAAGTCTCCCATGGTCAAATTAAATTGTTAGAAAGACATGTTTCTCGTTTTTGCATTAATTTGTTTCGCAGAATCGATAAATCTAACAGGATGAGTGATAGATTAAAAAAAAACGAGCAGTGGTTAGATAAAGGTTTGTATGTGATTTAAATGCTATAAAACCTACTCTACAGAAAAGAGGAGGACCACAGGCAAAGTTTGGGGAGAGCAGTAGTAGGTCTAAGCGTAGAAAAAGTCAAAATGTAAGAAAATCTGCAGAGATTGCGAAACATTTAACATTCGCTGCAAAAATAAAGTAAGTGCAGTAATAACCGCCATTGACAGGAATCTCATCCACAGATGTGGAATTATACTTAAAACCATATCCTGTGGATCTGAAATAAACACAAATGAACTTGAAAAATATGCAACTGAGACTGCCAGATTATTTGTCTCACTGTACTCTTTGTAACCCATGCCTGTCACTGCACATAAAATACACATTTATGGTTCGACTATTATTTCCGAGGCATTACTTCCAATTGAATGGTGAATTTACAAAACGACTTATGTCCCTAGAAGTAGTGTTGAGAAAATTAAAGAAAACTGTTTTTGACTTCGCTGAACCATATATTGTTACAATATAATTTTTTATATGTAAGAGATATGTAAGAGAAAAATTTTTAGTATAAAAATTCATACTTTTGTACTCTTCTTCAGGTTGTAAAAAATTTAATTATCTTCAGCACTTAAGTTGTTCTGCAAATTAACTTCAATTCTGCATCATAATTATTAGGTTATTGACACATAAACATGTTTAACTAAATGTATTTAGCCTATACCAAAATAATAAAATAACTCTATTGCAATTGTTGAATAACACTATTTTGAACAAATTTTTAATCACAAGAGTACCGACCTCTGATGGAGAAAAGTATGATGTTGAAGAAATGTTTCTGAACACTTATTGCCATTAAGAATTGGATTAGTGGGTTGTTCTTATTTTGTTCCCAACAGTTCTTTATTATACTGGATGTGACATAGTTATCGAAGTAGTGTGCAGGAGAAAATTACATACCTCATTAAGACGTTTCTTGGCCTGTCCCTCATGGTAGACACAAAAGGACATTTCACTAGTTTTCATATTGTGCACAGAGAAAACTGAGACGGTGAGCTGGCGATAGTAGTACGTATCCTGAACTGGTGTTAGGCAAGCATACATTTTTCATGTAGTCAAATGTGACAGCAAGAAAATCTCTCTCTCTCTCTCTCTCTCTCTCTCTCTCTAGGTACTCCATTTTGCAATACTTTTTACTTTAGCTACAAGTTTAGCACGATTACTGAACATATTGCTTTTCATTTTCATGCTGTTTTTCAAACGTAATAAATTTTCTCAACTGAAGAATTACCAATGACAACAGACAAAAAGCATTTTGTCAGCTGATTGTATAATTAAAATTACATATTATGTAAGTTTCTTCAGTACTTGACAGGCAAAACAACTTAAGACCAGGACTAAATTCGTTTTACCTCTTAACCAAACATTCTGCTGCTAAGGAAAACTATACAAAAGTCGTGGATTAAAGTCATTCTGTTACTAAACGATGACCCTTGCACATAGTGACATAATCATGCTCTCAACTCAAAACCCCCAAAATGTGGACTTAAGTCGTTTTGCAAATTTACCATTCAATTGGACAAATGTCGGAAGAAGCACAAGAAGCAAGGTACAAACACCTTAAGCAATTTCGTGAACAGTACGCCAGAAAGATTTCAAGAGAGGCCACTAATCGGGATGTATTCAATCAACTCCTTGCCACCTCTGATCCTTTCATAACATCCTTCCGCCAAGAGAACCGAGCAAAATACAAGAAAAGGATACTACATGTGGAAGTCATAAACCTATTGAGTTCTGAAACAAACAAGGGACGGCTCAGGTCTACTGCAAGCACAGTCACAACTTTCGGAGGGGAGGACAGTACCAATACTAGTAACAGTGATCAATGAACTTTCTTTACCCTACTAAAGTGGTAAAAGTGTTTCTGAATCTGTATTGTGTACGTGCTCACTTAGAATTTATTATTTATTAAGTGCCTCCGTAATAAATATAATAAACAGTGTAGTTACTTTAACGTGTAAGAACCACTAAAAAGTTACTATTAAACAGTCATGAACTTAATCGTAAAATGTTTGTAATACTTAATGCACAAATTAATTCAATGAATACTAATAATATATATATATATATATATATATATATATATATATATAAAGTGTTAAATTAAGCGCCTTTATTATGGAGAATAAAACTGGGTCTACCACTTCACTGTTCAAGTATACCCAGCGGAACGCGAGCCATCAGTTGAGAAACACTGTCCTAAGATAAGCAAGTAGACCTGATACATTGTTAATATGATATTATCTTTCAGTTGGTACCAAAAATTGGTAAAAAAAAATGTGTTAAAGTGACTTTTAGTATTTTTGGCCAGCTTTTATGCCTCTAGGAAACACTGTGCAGCCTAGAGAGAACATCGCAAGTTGACTGAGAGCTGAGGTTGCGGGGCAAACATGCGTGTTTGTATTGCTGCCTGCAGAGAGGAAAGATGGGCTGCCGCCCATTAATGGATTTTCTACCGGCTCTGGGATGCGAGTGGGCATTGACCAGCATAGCCTGATGGAAATTGTGTTTCGTCTTGGGCTCTTATGTAGCAGGCGAACCAGTTTGATGCTGGTTGCGTTAAATTTTAGTTGGGGATCACTCTTGTTTGCTGACGTAAGTGTATGTTTTATATGTTTAGCCATTTTGTGATCCTGCTGCTTTGATATTTTTAACCTTGGTATTTTATTAGCTACAATGGACGTTTATTTGGTAGTCCAAGATGCTGTGAAGTATGGAAATTGTTCGAGTGTTTTCTAACGAACTGAATGTCGTCTATGGACATGTTATGTAAAGCATCTTGTGAAAGCTAATGTCACTAGTCTGTTTTATTTAGATAATACCAAGACTGGTTAGTTAATTTAATATGATATGTAAAGTGGAGTCACTTAATGTATAGCAACGAGAGTGAGTGAATTAAGTTCCCCTTTTTCTGTTTCTGCTCGTCTGTGGCAATTTGTTTCTTTTGATATTTCGACCCCTGTGCGGACCTGGTATATATGATGGTATTTGTATGCCTGGTTTTTATTCCATGGTTGGGACGTGTTTTGTAAAGTATGGGTGTATTTAAGTGTTTTGGTTATATTGTGTTTGGTTATGATTTCTTTTCTTTGACGGTTTAAGTCATTTAATTTTATTATTCATATCAATAAATTGTTACTGTTCAGACGAAGGATAATTTTTAATCATTTACCTATTATCCAACAAGGTTTTTCCCGGCCATTATCCAAGGCTTAGGGACCTTTTATTGGGGAATAGAACTCCAATATGTCACAGTGTTTTAGTCTCAATACATTCATCTGTGAGTGTGACCAGTGTTCGTTTCCAAAGAAAATAAATAGTGTTCAATATCTTTTACAAACAAATTTTTCGGTTTTAATCTTGAAAGATAAGCGTAAAATAAAGAAGCTTGGAAGGCCATTACCTCAATTCAATTTAAAACAAGCACAAACAAGCCGAGGTAAGACATTTTGCAGGGCTTTTAATGTAAAAGTATACAACAGAAACAGAGGGTGCATGCAGTTATTCATGTGAGTGAAACTATACACTTAATTTTTCAAATGTTAATTTTTTAATATGAAGGATATTTTTTTTTTCAAATATCCAAGCAGAATCAAATTGCTTAAATAAATGGCTCCGAAAAGTCTATTTCCTCCAGAACCTGTTATTACAAAATGGGGAACCTGATTAGAGACTGCCGTATATTATTCCAAAAATTGACAGAGGATACTATCTTTGGGGTCAAGGGAGGACTTGATTTATGTTAATCATAGTTCAGTTCTCGCTCAACAATCACAATGCTTGATGAAAATAATGTACAACTTGTTACGAATATGAGTCCCATAAAAAAAAATATTTTACTAGAACTCGTCTCTACACTAGGCAAAGTTGCAATGATTGATGCAGAAAATGTAACAGCATGTTATAAGGAAAAACAATCTCCCGTACATTTCATGTATGTGAAAAGTGAAGAGCAAAATGTCCTATATAGAAGAAGCATTGCTTTCGAAGAAATTATTTCTTCAATATGTACTGGTAACCTGTGTTTCACTTGAATTATACTTTTCTCAGTACAAATCATTTGTAAGAGATAACATGGAAACATTTAAGTGGCAGTGATGTGTTGTAATGGAAAGAATTAAGTTCTTTAGCAATCAATATAAAACAGAAAAAATGGCAATTCAGGAATGGGTACATCACAGATTAATTTGATAATATCACTTTTTTAATGTGCCAGTGTATGTTAACATAGTTTTCATTTTAATATAATGGGACAAAAAACTGCACCAGATCTCTTACTTGTATCCTGTGTTGTAAGAGAGAACACTGCACGAAGGAAAAATTAACGTCACATAACAGATAAAGCAAAGAAAGAAATCACTAGCATCTTAGCCACCTGTCCAAAAAATGCATTCAAAGAAGAGAAGTGCAAGAGTACAAAAGCTTTTGGTCCAAAGATGTATGGAGCAGTTAGTAGCATTTGGGGCCATCAGACTCAGTTTTGTGTCTGTACTATACATTACGTTGCAACCAGGATAAGGGAATCAATATTGCCACTAATAATAGCGTGCTATTTTTACTGAACGCATAAACTTATATTAGAACTGATATTAATGAGCACTAACCTGTGTTACTAGAATTGTTGAAAATTATGTCCGTCTGCAGAGACATATTCTCGACTCATGTATAGAAAATTCCCATTAATATGCTTAAGTCCCTCAGGTGTGATTAATGCAATTTCTCAACATATTTTCTTTTAGTTCCTCTACTGTACGGGGCTTATTCTTATAAACTTTGTCATATAAGTTCCCACACAAATAAAAACCACATACAGTATGTGAGAGGGCCACAACCCAGTCTATCCTAAAAAAAATCTCTGATATAATATCTGGTGATCCGTAAGCAGTGTATGCAGTATCAGAAGCCTACTGAAAGAATGAATGCTGGCATTCAATGTTTTTTACTTGTTCGAAAAAAGATCTTAATATTTCTGCTCGATATCTTTTAGTATTGATAATGCCTTAATAAAAAATAGGCTCTATTATTTTGTGTGCATTCAAATCACATCACATACCAATCTTTTTATTATATTTTTTCTGGAACTTCATGCAAAAGCTGGGAGTTTTTTGTGCTACAGTTATCGGTTGTTTTGTGAAATGACATGGTCATGTAATTCGAACCATGTTTCATCCAAAAATATGACTAATTATTCAGGATCCACTCTCTATCAACAACACTCTCCAACATCCAGTTACAAAATTGGACCCTACTTGCATCATCAAGCAATAGCAATTCATAAACCACTGTAATTTTAATTTAAGCAGTTTAGTGACAATTCTTGCAGAGGATTTTGAAACATCTGTTTTCTGACCAAACCGACAGATTTTTTTGGTATATGTTGCAGTCATTCATCGATTTCATATATATAATTTTTTTTCTGTAAGAACTTTGCACTTGGTAACATGTTATTTATCATTAAGAGATCATCTTTGTCTAACTTTTTAACAAGTTGAAGTTTCCCTACCTGGAACAGGATTGCCAAGATACTGTCTTGCAAATAGCCTGACCACTCTTCTGCACGAGTTATTTCTGAATATGTATTGTACATAAAAATTCTTTATTCTAGACAATACTTATGTCGTGGCATAACTATGAATAGACAATACTTATGTCGTGGCATAACTATGAATAGACAATATAACTTAATATTATGATAATGATAATAATTTTAACACAGAACTTGTCAACATGTCAACTCCAGCTCATACCCGATAAATAAGATGGAAGGCCAAAAGAATTCTTGGTAATTTCATAGATTCAATGGGTAGCATAACGTCTATTGATGACGTCATAATAATGACGTGAACATATTTGTAAGCTATATTGGATTCCATTTTAAAATACCTTGTTTATCTTCTGCAGAACAACGAGAGAATGGAGTCTCCACAACATTACACACTAAACCGTTACCTAATGGATTCATGTTTTCATTGTACTAATACACTTGCTAACACCTAAACATATTGCTACACTTGTCACCACAAAGTATGTATAGACTAAAAACGAAGACGTTGGTCAGTTCAGATGAGCATATGCGCAGAGTTTTCAATTTCCTACCGATCATCAGTGCCACATGTGAGTCTAGATAGTACTATGTACAAGGTATTTGGAAACAGTGTGATCCATATGTCAACAAAAATTACTGCTTCAAAGAAATTAAATACTATGTACATTATGGGATAAGAAGAAGCAATGCAATTGAAAATATTTGCCATCAATTCTGTATATTATGAAGTCTATATACTTTCAGGTGAGACTTGTTGTAGGTATGTCTGTTGAATGAGATGTAGTGTTGAGTGTTAACTTACTGCTATTTATTATTCATAGCGTTGACATAATATTCACTGATAATCGCCGCCACCGCCACCGCCACCGCCGCCGCCGCCGCCGCCGCCGCCGCCACCACCACCACCACCACCACCACCACCACCACCACCACCACCACCACCACCACCTCCTCCTCTTTCAGTCTTACATTTTCTTTTCAGCTTTTCCTTGGTCTTCCGACATTGCAATATCCTCTGGGTTACTAATCTAATATAAATTCAGGATATCTTCCATCATGTATTCTGACAATATGATTCACCCATTTATCTCTTTAACATGCTAATTTTATAAGCAACACCTTTGTATTTAGTTCATCTCTTATGTTATTGTTTGGGAGTATGTCTACTAGCCTACACCCTCATCTTGGTTACTTCATTTCTTTTCATATTTCTCTTATTAACTACCCATAATTCGCTTCAATAAAGTAAAGTTTATGAAGTCATAACATTATAAAATCTCAGTTTTGTTTCTTTTCTTGTTTGATTTTTTAGACTACTCCTTTTACTTCCACATATATTGATATTTAATCTAATTTCCTATATCCATCTCTCTATCATATGCTATTTTATTAGTGTACGAAGATAGTTGAGTGCCAGACTTATTCCAAGACTTGATCTTCAATTATGATTTTACTTCTAATAGGGTATTTGCTGCTAAGAGCCATTATTTTATTTTATTGCTTGAACTTCTTAGATTATAATATTCAGCTATATTTGTCAGGTGGTACAATGCACGTTGTAATTTGTTTTCACCCTCGAATATCAAGGCTATGTTGTCAGCATATAAAACTAAATTCAAATAAAATCTTCGTCCAAGTCTGAAACCTCTATCCTCCATTGCTGTATTACATCATGCCTCTTGAGAGAGAGAGAGAGAGAGAGAGAGAGGGAGGGGGAGAAAGAGGGGGGGAGAGCATGGGAAGAGGGGGAGAGAGGGGGGAGGGAGATGGAGGGAGGGAGAGAGAGATATAGAGAGAGATTTTTTTTTTTCAAGTGTTGGAGAAAGACCGCATCCTTGTTTAACATCTCTATTTGTTTGTTATTTTATTATATTTTCATTTCTAGTTTTAATTGAGCATGTTCTTTTACTATACAGGCTTCTTATAGCGTCAATTAAATGTTCTGAATAACATTTCTTTTTATGATTCTCCATAGCAAATTTTTGTTTATACAGTCAAATGCACCCTTGATTGAGGTTCTGGGTGATATGTACAACTATTATCAGGCAGTATATTTCATTTGACAATATGTATTGTCTCTATACTTCCGAAGTCTGATAAGTGTAATATGTAACTAATCACTGATATATGCAATGGAGGGGGAAAAAGAACTAGCCACCCTATCCCATTATCTCCTGGCTTAATTGCCTCATGAGTGATGCCTTATTGGTGTCACTTATGAGTAGGGCTAGGATTTTCATGATTTAGCATATTTTTTTTATGAGATCAAGGAGTTGCTGAAGTTGCTGAAGTATACAGAAATTCATTTTATAAAAAAAAAACAATTAAATTATGGTACTTTGTTAGAGCATATTTGTGCATATTTGACAATTTTATCCAGATAGAGCATATTTTAAAGATCTATTGGCCATTCTGAGCAATATCTTACTTCATGAAAGTACGGTCACACATCGTTATTTTTGCAGCGCGCAGTACAAAAAAATGTGGAACTCTTGTACTGTGACGTGTGAACAATGGTGCAACCCGAAAAGTAGCAGCTGCCAAACCTGCTACCCGCTACCTTTTCATGCTGTGCGCAGCTTATAAGTAGCGATGTGTGAACAGAATTCTCAGGGTTGCAGCCACAGCACCTTTGATATCAGTTTTGTTGAAACTTTTGCTGCGGTTGTGACCAGTGTTGCCACCCAAATGTGCCAGTGATACTTTTGTTTGGATATATTTTAATGTTAGATGTGATGAAAATAAATTATTGATAACAGTTACTAAATGTACAACACAGTCTGAGTATATTTGCTGACGATTTTAATTCATTTTTTAAATTTTCCATAGCGTAGTTTCAAACAGGAGGGTTGCCAACATTGGTTCCGTGAATATGCTGTTGGTTATCATTTACATATATGGGCGTTTTAATAGCTTCATAGTAAAAATAATGTCAATTTCTAAATACTAGTTAGGACAGAAAAGCAAATAATAGGTAAGTAAGCTATCACATGAGTTTAATAATAATGCAAACATAACCACAAAACATATATTGAGAAGTCAACACGGAACTGGAAACCTGCAGCAAGACTGCAGCTGCAAAAGTAGCGCATTGTGTGTGAACAGACTCGCAACCTTTAATTGCAACTTTTGCAGCACTTGGGTTGCGCAGCACGAAAAGTAGCATGCAGCACGCTACTTTTGGCTTGCGTGTGAACACGGCACGCAACTTTTGCAGCTGCAGTATAAAAGTTGCGCAGCAAAAGTAGCGACATGTGATTGTACCTTAAGTTAGGAAACATTTATCTTTTTTTAAGCCACGTAAACTGGTTCGAAAATTATTTAAGTAACAGACAATCATGTGTAAGACTGTTTAATATACTCTCTGATTCTTATGACATAAATTGTGGAGTCCTGCAGGGCTCTACTTTAGGACCTCTCCTATTTATAATATTCATAGACGATATATGTAAAAGAATACGTTCTGTCTATTATTTGCTGACATTTAAACATTTTCTGTACAATCAATAGTAGTGCTACTAGCTGTCAATCTCTTCAAGTTGACATTAACTGAGTCACAAAATGGTCGGAAGGCAATGACATAAAAATTAACATCTTCAAAACTAATGTAATAACTTTTTCCAGGAAAACTTCTTCACTAAAATTTAAGTATTATCTAAATAATGTTCTGATAAACAGAACGGAATGTGTGAAAGATCTGGAAGTATTTACAGGCAGTAAACTGTACACCATTTTCATAATTAAGTTGATTACATGTACAATCACACAATCAGAACGTTGGGAATAATATGGTCAATAACTTGTTCTTTATCCATGCCTGATTCTCTTTTAATACTCTACTATACATTAATGAAACCGAAACTCAAATATGCATCTGTAATTTGGAACTCTATTACAACTACTGATTCTGCTAAATTAGAAAATATCCAAAGAAAATGTATATCTGTATGTTCATTTAGATTTCTGCCCATTAACTCCGGGTATAGCTAAGAGAGGAAATGCGATTACTTTAATTGTCGAAACCCAGGGATGTAGTAGAAGTGGAGGTGGAGCGGAGCGACGCTCCGGTACTGTGTTTGAAGGTGGAGCGGAACTCCGGCACTGATTTGTAATTTTAAAATCTGTTTTGACATCATAATACTTTCCCAGCTAACAATATATTAGTTAATGTCAGAATATTTAGTGATTATATTTTATATACTCATATATTCATATATGAGGTCTCGCCATCCTCATTGAATAATCAAGACTACTATTTTGTATTAGTAGTCAACATTTAGATACCTATTAATTTAAGAAAAATTCGTTCTGCCACCGGGAATTGAACCCGGGACTTCTCAGCTCTGACTGGCATAGCTCAGTTGGAAAGACCACTCAGCGCGCAGAGCTGAGAAATCCCAGATTCGATTCCCGGTGCCGGAACGAATTTTTCTCAAATTAATAGATCATATTTTCTGTGCTTCCTTTAGAAAATCGGAACAAGTTCGGGAGTAGAGGGTCGCAATACCACTAGAAGTGTAGACGGGGTGTGTGGTGAGAAATGGGGAAGAGTCAGTGACAAGACAACCACCAAAATAAACTTTAGTGCGCCTGCGCGAAATGATCATATTCTTAATTCACTTTCGTTTCGTATCGTATTTCGTTAGTTTTCGCGTCTTTGTACGATATAGGAGATTGTCTATGGTGTTACTTACCGAAGTGTGTTGTGTTTCCCAGTTATTTTACGAAGTGAATTTTCAACAGTTAATTTACTCCTATATTGTGACTAAAAGGCTGCTTGAAACTTTTGTTTTTATCTATTGCCCTTCAGTAAATATGGAACAAAATAAATATAGACAAAAAACATGAACTTCTTTCTTTTCTCGTGCCATTGCTGTTACTAGTAGAGTTATAAAAGCTTCCTTTCCTGATATTGTTGATATCTCAAGCCCATTGCTTCTATTTGATGAACCTAGTAATTCAACCAGAGATACTGTTATAAAAGATACAGTTCCAGCATGACTACGAAGAATATTCAATGTCATAATGTTCAAAATAGTGAAAGCCAAAAAGTCGGCCTGCAAAGTGAGTGGCCGAATGTATGGAATGAAGAAAATATGTAGTCAAGAAAAAAAAGAAGCTTATCCGTGGATTGATTGTAAGCAATGTAAGCTAGACTGTAAAGTATGTCATGAAGTAACTACATTAGGTGCATTAAAAAAAAAAAAGAGTGTATTTCTGTATCTAATGAATGGCGCTCATATTCAGTAAATTACTACGAATCGAACAGATCAGATCAGCTTAAGTCACTACGAAAAAAAATCATTGAACACAAGAAATCCAATGCTCATAACATAGCACAAAAATTATTGATACGTCTGAAAAGCAATCAATTGAAAATGTTGGCGAATAAACGAGTGCAGTCCACCATGAAGCAACAAAAGCGAAATTTATATCAGCTTATTACAATGCACAGAATGATCACCCTTACAGTGACCATTTCGGTTTACTTGAGCTTCAGAAGCTAAATGGAGTAGGTATTGATTAGTGTTGCCTTGCATTCTCCTTACAGTCTTATTTTATAACATTTCTTTCGTTGCCTTATTTTTTTTGCATCCAAACCTTCCCCCTTCCCCAAAGGTTAAAAAATATAAAGAGCTCCGGCACTGTAAAGTTTGGGACTACAACCCTGTTGAAGCCTATATGATAGACGCTATGAGCTCAATTATCTAAATTCTTTTAATTAAATACATTTAACTTAATCAATGTGGTGACAGTATTTCGGGTAATGTATTCAAGTTATAACTTATGAAAAAATATGTTTAGACGTGAATGGATTGTACTTTCGGAATAACTGGTGCTTTGGGTTAAAATGATTCATTTATCATGAACAGGTTTTCTTTCAGTTACAATGATTTGTTTATCGTGAACAGGTTCTCCATCTATCAGAAAAGAAATAATATTAACTCTCAAAAGCTCTACTGACAAAATTACTTACATATATAAAATGAATGCAATACTCACTCTTTATCAAACCCTCCAATCAGCACACACTTCTCTCTTACATCTGCAATAACGCCTTCATATTGAATACGTTCAACTTCATTCTCCCCTAGATTGACTCTTACATAGATCAGGTCTCCTTTTAACACAGATGGCCTCTTTTCTGCAAGTCCTGGAACCTGACGAATAATGTTTGTAAATTTTATTATAATTAACTAAAAATACTAGTGCTTTCAATTATGTACACTCAGTTACTGTATTCTCGAACTTAAACTGCAGAATAATGACTATTTCACATTTTATTTGCATAAGAATCCTGTGTTGAAATTTACACTGACTAGAATAGGAGTGGCAAATGGTTGGAGAAGAATTCATTCTTTTCTATACTCTCTCTATTCATTTATTTGTCATTACAATGAGACATATTTCTCTTGCAGCCATTTATCCTGTATATATTCCTGCCATTGCGTCACTTCTCATGATACAGCCTAATAGACAGGATTGTTTACAAAAACTTAAAAGAACGCAACATTTAACCCCTTCTGGCATAGAAACACTTGCATAGGGAGCTAAACACGATTCATAGGTCTTTGACCTAGCCACATGAGCAATGGATAAGTAAGGAGAGTAGATGATAAAGGAATGTGCTGCAGAGGAAAAAGGTAGTGGAATATTTTCATTCAGTTGCAACTTGTAATTAGTTCTGTGAGAAACTCTCGATCTCTGGTTTAATCTCAGTCAAGAGCAGTGGATGTTAATGCAGTAAAAATCCTAAGTACAGCTTTCATCAGGTGGCCTTATGCACTACATTTTACCACATATAATGTATCTCTTTATTGATCAATAAAAATCAATAAATTGCAAAATTCTGTGTCCATGACTACTATTACCAGACCTGGAGTTAGAGTTCTAGACACCCCAATAAATTCTGGTGTGCCTTCATTATAAATCAGATACTATGGTAATAATAATAATAATAATAATAATAATAATAATAATAATAGTAATAATAATAATAATAATAATAATAATAATAATAATGTAAAAAATTATAATTATACTGTATTATTTATTGTTTTTTATTTACAATTATATTCTCTCAGAAAAATGGTTAAGCTTAATATGGTGAAATACACAATTAAAAATGAAGTGAAAAGAACAATAAAATGATCACAAAATCATTATTAAGATAGGTATCAAAAATAAAGATTATTCAGTTAGATTTCTGTCAGGTACGTACAGCAAAGACTGTTTCCTGACTTTCTCGTGAGCAAAGTTTTCTGTGATCTCTGAAAAGTCCATTTTTAAATACCTATTTCACGACACACAAGAATCAGACAGTTAAGTTTGTCATCTTCCAGAAATGCCTTTCTTATATTATTATGATGTACCGAACTACATAGAAGAATTTTTCTCTGTTCTAGCCATTCATCATATGCCTCCTTATGTTTTTCACACAGATGAGAACAGAAAATACTCCTTCTTCCATGCAATTTGTCACTGACAACGAAAGAAACATTCTCAATGCAATTTCAAGGTTCGAAGATGTACGCTGAAATTGTTCAGTTTTACTAAGAATAGAATTTTTATATTGTTTTCAGTTCAACATAGTCCTTGAAATGGAGACAAATGGACTGCAGGGTCTGAATTGTTTTCGTTGCACTGAACAAATTAAGAGTTATCTCCTAAAGTATTTTGTTAGTATTATCAATCCTTCCTAGTACGTTATTCCAGAACAGAGATAAAACAACAGTTTCAATTTTTTTAGCTTGTTCTCAAGACCTTGAGTCTCAAAACGGATAGTTGGTTTTTGCATTTAGTCTTGTGTTAATGCTTCAGAACCTTTCCTGTATCTTCAAAACCGAGCACTAAAGCCTTGACTGCATCAGTTTTGTCCGACCTGTTTCTGTTTTGATAAATGTTTTACTACAGATGTTTGGTTTTGTTCAAGGATAGCCTTGAAAACACCCCATCTATGAGTAGATGCCGAGAAATATGTAGATGTCTTGAACAAAGGTAAAGAACAGAACCATACAACCCCTCAATACACCAACCTGCAGTGGTAAAGCCCATAAGACTTAAGGAATAGCAGAGAATCATGGGTTTTAATCTTTTCTTGGAATCCTAAGTAGGTTCCTGCCATGTCTGATGCAGTGTCATTGCTCTGTCCTCGACAGTATGTAATCTCTAATCGCAAATTCCTCAGACATATCACAACAGCTTCTTCTAAAGAACTGGCAGCATAAGGCACACCAAGTAATAATTTGAGCAGTCATTCCTTTGATACAGCTTCAAAAAGTGAATGGAGAAGAGCTAGTCAGTTGATCATGTGAGAGCAGTCAGGTGTGAAATCTATGATTAAAGAGTCGTAATGAGAAAGTTTTACCTCATATAAAATTTTTGCAGTAAAAGTTTATCTATAATCTTAACTAACTCATCGCAGGTCTTGGAAGATAGGTAGGAAACATTTCCATTACCTTCATTAGCAAATCTGGCTATATGTTGCGAAAGAAAGGGGTCATACTCGCTTATCAGTTTAAGGCATCCCAGATATAGTCCAATTGTGGTTAAACCTATTGTCTTCTCATCTCCCCTGAAATAACTCTTAATGAAAGGAAACATATACTACAGAAACAACTACTGCTAAAAACATCACGCCAATATTTCACCTCATTTTCATGTTGTGTGTTTATCATCATCTTAATGTTTCTGATTTCTTTTATTCTCGTTACTAATGTAAGCATGTTGTCTCGGTGATCTCTAGATTGCCCCTGATGTTCAACTAAGTTACCATGCTTACCATATTTCCGGTAGAATCTGAATACTAAAGCCAGACTCTCACGAACACTCCACCATTTGAAAGTTTTCCAAAAAAAAAAAAAAAAAAAAAAAAAAAAAAAAAAAAAAAAAAAAAAAAAAAACAAATGTATTGAAATACTACGTTTTTAGTCCCTGTAGAAAAATCAATATGCAAACTTTGTTATGGGGGATTTTTAAGTATCTTTTCAACTTCTGTAACAATCCTAACATTCCAAGAGGCTGGATCTTATAACATAAATGTTCGACTAATTATTTCAAAGTCTGAAACCAAATAAGGCTCTTCTTGCACAATAACCTGTTTATGAAACACTTTCTCTAGGTCTAGAATACTTTTTGGAGCAGATTTGCATTCATCTCTTTCACGACCACTCAATAACGTACTCTTATCCTCCTGAGTAGCTGGAAAACATTTTAATGAGAAAAAAGTTCAACATCTTGGTTCTTACTAAACATTTTAGAAGTTGATGCTGAAGATGGAGTACTAAAATACGAGTCTATTTTAGGAGCTTTCTTTATAACTTCAGCCTCATCATATTGCTTTTTGGTCGCCCTCTTCCTAAATTCAGTTCCACTTTTTTTTTTAATCATTCTTAAAGCAATAACAGAAGAGTTTTTATAATAAAGAAACAATTTTAACGAAGAAAACAAAACATCTTATGTATTATGTATGCATGCATGCAATAAAGTTATAAAAACAAAAGAGAACAGCATAAACAGCTTCTGTGAATTACTAACAGTCGATCAGTGTAACCAACATTTACACAGGCCATGTTCCAGATCACTGCTAGAATTAAGTGCTCATGACGTCAGTATGATGGCTAATTTCCCATAATGCCTAGTTAGTAATAAAAAAAGCAATGCCTCTTGCACCTCCCCAAAATATTGCGCCCTGGGTCTGGATAAATCTGGCACTCACCATTACTGTTCTGAACTTCACGTATCACTATGACATTTAGAACATCTGTATGGGAACATGTAAAATCAAAATCCCACTGCTCCACTATCTTCTATGTAAAACAAAACCCACTAGCAAGTTGTCAAGTGCTCGGTATTAGAAACAGACTCAACCAACCAGTTGAACTACCACTGTACAAGAACAGCCAACATCTCTATCCGATGATAGATTATTTTTCCCTATTCTCTGCTGCGTAAGATTTTTATGTAAGTTACAAAATAACCTTTTAACTGCTGATTTTTTTAAAATTATTTTGTGGGTATAAGTATATATATTTCCATTCTATGCTTTGGAAGCCTTGTTTCTATTTCACCCGTGTTGTCAGAGTGATGGTCGATGCAAGGATTCGTAATGAATTTGTCTGCCGTTACTCTGATGGCCTACGCAGCGGAAAGGTTAATATAAGAACATGTAGCATTAACTAAATAGTGTTCCACGAAATTTGATTGTTGAAAGAATGAAAACGAATGAGAGAGACAGAATTACTAAAATACAATGTAAAAGTTACTTTCAGGATCAACTTCCTTGCAAATTCACACTCACCTCCAACTGCAGACGGTATTCATTAATAATTGTCAGAGGTACGTTTGCCATGTTGTACTGCTGTAATTTCACAGTAGCAGTGTATTCATCCAAGTAAAGTAGCATATGGAAATACTCGGCGTACACATCTTTGGTAAGATTAACTTCTCTGCTGAATAGAGGGCTGAGGAGAGAAGAAAATTAATTTTTTATGCCAAGTAAGAAATTAACTTGGTAATAATACTATACCATGTACATAATTTCGTCAACACATGATATCACCAAACTGTTGTCACTGTCAGAAATAACGACTTTAACTAATATCACTAATGAATGGAATTGCTTCCAGGTTTACTAAGTATGTGACAATAGTAAATTTCGTAAATTACATTAACAAGTGTTAAATAAATTTTTTTCTGAAACAAATAGTAATTACTACAATCTAGGATCATAAAACGAATACCTTTTGCTGCCTCCAAAGACAGTATAAAATCCAGTCAGGCACGCCAAAAATAATTACTTTGATACAATAAAAGTAATATGTTTTAATGATAGTTCTGTGTCATAGCACAAGTGGAAGCATTTTTAGTTACACATCCAGCAGATTGTAATATTTCAATTTTTGGTTGGGAAGCTGAAATGACTCTCCACCATCATAAGGATTACTTGTGTATAACGTATCCAATGTTTGACTTGTGTTATCTAAACTATAGTTTTATGCCATACTAACCATATGGCATCTCGTGCGATCAAAATATAGATGCTCGAGCATAATTTTCGCACAAGTGGATATGAAATGGGGGAAAGAACTCAATCCTTGAAGGTAGAGGATAAATTGTATCCTTCCTGAATATATGTTTTGTTACCCTCTCTCCCTCTTTCTCTTACTTTAACTCTCATTTGCATATTAAAACATAAATGCAATACAACATCCTGAAAACTTTTCCTATAGTATAATAAGGAAGGTTCGGATTTATATGTAAATACATATTTATCACACAAATAGTCTTTTTTTTTAATTTACATTTATCAATTATGTTATTTGTATCACAAAATTATTTCACATTTTTTTCCATATTTTGTAGTTTTAATGCAATATTCGTACATGTTGTAACTACCTATGGTTGTTTGGTTGGTTTGTTTTTGGCGTTCACTCTATGGTTCCATCATAGCACTCACTATGCTCAGTTGTCTCACTTTTCATAATTTATCGTGGCTCGAATTCAGGACAACAATGTATCACTTCTGTTAGCACTGCACTTGTAGCAAATTCGGATGCGGCGATCCTTTGTTACAATATTGTGAATTTATTTCAACTCAACAATAATAATTCCTTTCTACAATTCACAATTAACGCTCTCGGCAACAATGGGATTTGCTCTCCACACAGTAACACAGTATTCGTTAATGCACTCCACTGACGACAATGACAATTTACTTGGACTATTACGAACAACAATGAACTGTTAATCTTAACTAATATTTACAAAGCACTATTTACAAATCAGAACTGTCAGTTCTCAGTTCACAGTTCTTCTAGCTCAGTCACTCGAATTCACAGTATCTCGAACCACAGACCTTCAGAGACAGTCCACTGTACTCGAACTCAGGTCCCTCCAACTGCGGTCCATTGCACTCGAACTCAGGTCCCTCCAACTGTGGTCCACTGCACTCGAACTCAGGTCTTCGGATGCTGACACAGTTGCGGACGCACACTCAAGTCGAACTCCGGTACACAAGACTGGCTGGCTTGCTCTGTTCACTGGCTTACTAACTGAACTAATCATGAATCACACACACACTCCTTCGCGTCCGTAATTTATAACCACAGCAATGTAACCGAGAAACTTCGAATTCGCGATTTTTCCACTTCGACGGGCTTCTGGAAGAGTCGGGAAGGTCCGTTCCCCCTTCACTCCGTAAGTAGCAGCTGCGCGTGCAGCCTCCCCTCGCGCGTAGGCCCTTTCCCCTCTCTTCTCTCCGCCGCGCGCCGTCCCTCAATGCTCCGTGGAGCCCACGCGATCTGCTCCCTTGCGGGACGCTGGTCGTGAGTTCGAATCTCACGTCGCTGTCACAATATTTTTCTTCAGCAGTAAAGGCAACCAGAACTCTTCTCATTTTCAGTGACAGAAAGTGTGGCAATGGAAGTGAGGTTTACAGTTATATTATTCTGAACGTGAAGTCTTTGAGAAGACAAAGAGAGATTTAAAATTATGTGGCTGTAACTTAAACAATAGCAAACATCTCTTTAAGTCAGGCAGAGAAGGTCATTGGCATGATAAATGATAATCCCTCACTTAACTGCAAAGCAACAACCAGCCCAGTCAGTCAGTATTCTGCTCTTATCCTGTGAGCTTGCTACCTTCAAAATTCCAAAAAAAAGTTAGATCTATAATTATAAAAAAAAAAAAAATATGTTGGTGAGTTTAAAGATGAAGGTTTTGCAACAGATGGTTAAGTCCTATTCTGCAATACACATCAATCCAATGTCAATACAAGTTAGAGATTTTTAATTAATCAGTACATCTCTACAGCTAAGTACCAAGCTGGCAAGAAAAGAAATACCTACCGGATTAAGTTAAACTTTTGTATCGCAACTGACCGGCACCAGCAAACGAGTTGAATTCAACACTGATTGCCATGTTCTCATCAGATCGGATATGTGGATCAATTAATTTCTAGTGAAAAGAAGGCTTTTCTGAAAGCCCAGAGTAGAATTCAGATTCTAAAAGAAATGTATCCGGAAATATCTTTATGACCATGACCAGTACTGACCAGATGGGAAACATGGTTGGAAGCTGTGAAGTACTACCTGAAGCACTGCGAAGCTATCCAGAATATGCTGGATTCTCTTAATTCAGGAAGTGCTGCTTCCACTGACATTGTGAAACCCTTGTTGAGTGACAAGCATGTGAAAAATAATCTGTGTTATATTCAATCAAATTTTTCTAATATATCAAAAACAATTCAGAAACTGCAAAACAGCAACCTCGATTACTGAAAATATTGACATTGTGAAAGACTCAATTTGTGAACTTAAAAGTACATGTGGTAAGTTAACTGATCTCATCAAAACTAAGTGTACAATGTGTTAAAAAAAAAAAAACAGACTTTGAGGAAATGTGTAAAATTAATGTGATACTAAGTGACACATCAAATTTACAATCATGCTCAGAAATGGCCGGAAAATGAAAACAGATCATTTGCACTCCAAACCTACCTACCATTTGAGATGAAACAAGCGCGAGCTTATGCTGTTAAATAAACATGACAGACCTAGTGGTGGACTATAAGAAAGGAGCTAATCTTTGCATATTACCTCTTCTGCATGACAATACAAGTAAACCAAAGACTAGTTCCTTTCCTACAGCCCACCACTGGGTCTCTTGTGTTTACTTATCACCATAACCTTTCGCATGTTCAGTCTCTAACAGTAGAATTGGACAGCAAGTGACCTATTTTACATTTTCTGGCAATTTCTGAGCATAAGGGTATAACTAAAATCAGATGCAACTCTTACCATTTTAGTTAATTTTAAATATGCGTTAATCACCTTACGTGATGTGGAACACAACTTCAGCCAGTATAAATCAGTTTTGTGGGATAATAGGAGAAGCTTCACATTTGAAAATTTAAAACAGCATTTTGTAGCATACTGCTTCAGTAGCAGACTGAATTAAGGACTAGGAGAAAAATGAAAGTGAAATGAAAAAGAAATGTGCAGTGTTTGATAGTTAAACGTATATTTTTTATTTTATAGTATTTCATATTTGTCCATACTTACTTACTTACAAATGGTTTTTAAGGAACCAAGAGGTTCATTGCCACCCTCACATAAACCCACCATCGGTCCCTGTCCTGAGCAAGATTAATCCAGTCCCTACCATCATATCCCATCTCCCCCAAATCTATTTTAATATTATCTTCCCATCTATGCCTTGACCTCCCCAAAGGTTTTTTCCCTCAGGTCTTACAACTAACACTCTACGTGCATTCCTAGATTCACCCGTATGTGTTACATGCCCTGTCCACCTCAAACTTAAGGATTTAATGTTCCTAAGTATGTTAGGTGAAAAATATAAAGCGTGCAGTTCTGCGTTGTGTAATTTTCTCCATTCTCCTGTAATTTCATCCCTCTTAGCCCCAAATATTTTCCTAGGCACCTTATTCTCAAACACCCTTAACCTCTGTTCCTCTCTCAAAGTGAGAGTCCAAGTTTCACAACCATACAGAACTGGTAATATAACTTACTTACTTACAAATGGCTTTTAAGGAACCCGCAGGTTCATTGCCGCCCTCACATAAGCCTGCTTCTTATTTATTTCTAACATTAATTGTAGTAGTAAAAATTACAAAAATATTTCAAAAAGACCACTACAACAAATAAATTAATGAATAAACCCATACGAATTAGACATCCTTTATTTAAAGTTGTCAACAATGCCCTAATTGATTTACCAACACCATCTAATATCAGAACATGATGTGCAAGATTCTGGTAATATAACCGTTTTATAAATTCTAACTTTCAGCTTTTTCGAGAGCAAATTGGATGATAAAAGCTTCTCAACCAAATAATAACAGGCATTTCCCATAATTATTCTGCGTTTAATTTCCTCTCGAGTATCATTTATATTTGTTACTGTTGCTGCAAGGTACTTGAAACATCCTTTTCAAAGGACAAATTTTCAATTTTTATATTTCAATTTCGTACTATGTTCTGGTTACGAGACATATGGTAATCATATACTTTGTCCATATTTGTTCATATTTAAGAAAATATAATTACATATACGTACGTATATGCACATATTTTGACTATTTTAGTACATATTTTGAAGATTTTAAGTAGTCTACATATAAATCCCAGCTTTGATAAGTAATAACTATATTTACAAAATGGACGGAATAAATATTTATTATAATACTTGTTCCAAAGGACATTAGCCCTAAATTATAACACTGTAAGTTGAAAACGAAATAAATCTTATAAACTCAAAATTAAAGAAAATGTTTTAAAATATGATAATATAAAGTTAAATGCAAGAGCATTAAAAATCGTATAAAATTAACTTATACATATAATTTTGCACTCTACTTACAAAAGTGTAAACAGCAACTCTACCAGGTCTTCATCAATATCTGCCCATGGTTCAAAATTATTCTTAAAGAGGATTTTGAAATGACTCGGTATTGTATACTCCAAAAGCCGTTTGATTCTCCTCCTGTAATATTAAAAATGGAAATTAATTTCCTTTTAATATCACCACTATTTTACCCGATTCTCTTCCTGTAATATTAAAGTGAAAGTTAATTTTCCTTTATATCTGCCACTATTCCATAGCATAGTAATCAGATCCCTTCACACCTGACATTTATGTTAGGTACTTTCAAGTGAAGAAATCAACCTGGTCCATGCAGAATCTCACAACTCTGAAATGCATATACATATCAACGTGCGAAGTCTATGTCCAATAAGCATTGTAGTATTCATCAGAACAGAGGACTATTTGGTCTTAACCCTAGTGACTCAAGATTTACATCTTACAACAACCAAACATTTAGATGTACAGTATTATCAAAAAATGGCACAAAAATCATAGGATGATCATCTACAACATACAGCAGTAAGTAGATGCAGTAGTATCACATTTTTATACATTTCCTAAGGCACAAATTATTTGTTTAGTTAAGTGGTCCTCATTGGTCTAGTGATTATTAAGACTGTCACTAAATCAAAGATTTGTAGGTTCAAGTTCTGATTTTAGCTCCCCAGTATCTCCGGCATGGAGTCCTTGGAAAGAATTAAATTAAAGCAGTGAATCTTATGTAATAAATTTACAGCACATAAAATAACTCAGTCCCTGAATGAGAGATCTCCAGGCTAAATTGTTTGTAGTCATCTTTTGCTCCAGTTTCCTGCCCTGTGATACTGCGGAAGTCTCCAATGACCGAAGCAGGAAAACAGAAATCAGATCCTCGCATTATTGCAAAGATTCTGAAGGCTTCTACAGTGGATGCAAAATATCTCCAAGCCTGCCCTATGCCACAGACAGCCCTATGCCACAGACAAAGGAGGACAAGATAAGGAGAAACAAAACAAGCGATTCTGTAGCTTGGATTGTTATGTATGTATGTTAAAGTGAAAACAATGACTACTCACTGCCTTATATGTTGTTTCTCTATTACAATGAAGTAAATCAGTGTAACAGTATTAGAGCGAATGTTTTTAATTTCAGTAATGTGAAGGATTTGTTTTCATACAGATAATGTCGCCACACCCGTCCCTTCCTCTAGCATTTCTGTTTCCAGGAATCGGAATTGTTATTGTTATTATAAAGGTCATCAAGCTTGGAAATATTCTACGACCACTGCACAAGAGCATTCAAATTTGTGTAGCGTGGAAGTGTTATATACCAAAGAATCAACTTGCTCACGAATATGAAGTCTTATTTCGGATCACAAACAAAATGTTAATGTAATCTATTAAAATTAGTTTGAAACTCTTTTTACCCTTGACACCAAATATAAATGTGAATGTAATCTATTTAAATTCGTTTCAACTCTTGTTGTTTTAACAAGACCACAAATATTAAGGTGCTAATATGTCATATGACTGTTCATATCAATAACATATTACTTCTAAAGTAATGGAGTATGAATGCAGTATCCTTGCATATTATAATCATTAGGGAGCGGATTTTTATGTGCTAAAAATTTTAATATATTTATTTTTTATGCGCTAAAAAGTACGAAAATATTTGCTAAAAATAAAAAAAAAAAAATTTTAAATATGACAAAAATACCTTACTCAGCTTGAAAAAAAATGTTACTAGGTACTCACCAACCACACTTGAGTACTAGTAGTTGGCCGAGAATTGCAGTGAACAACAAAAGTCATCTCCAAATTCTCCATCACAAATGCATGCCGATTATCTCTGAACAACGACTTACACTGTGAAAACGATCTTTCCACATCACAGGACATCAGACTTTCATATTTAAAGAGAGGAATGTCACAAACACACCGTCAATTTCACCTACAGGTACATCCTCCAATACTTGAGCAACTTTACACATTTTTTTATATCCACTGTTTTTCCCAAACACATTCTGGAATTTGTTCCTTAGTAATTGTGCTTCTGGACTGGTAGCGAGTCTAGTTTCATTTCCACGGCACGCACCTCCCTGTTTCAGACAACAGGTTTTTGGATGTTTAGAGTTTTTTTATGGTGTCACACAAAAAGCTTAAATTTGCTAATAGGAAAGCCAAATCGTTTTTTAAATAACCATCTTTCAGTATATCTTGACGGATATCGATTGACGAAGCCTGATAACAGGGAATCACAACAAGATATATTGTCATACTTGATAGACATGAGCGAGAGGCGAGAGATTTGTTTAAATTAAATAATGTTCATACCCAGCTTTTATCTGTTGTTCACAAACAAAGCGTGGAATGAAAACATCTTCAGCAACAATAAACATTCCTAATTATGTGTTACAAGATCTCTTCTCCTTGTCCATGTTAATTTATTCTCTAATAATAACATTGATATGCTGTCTAGCAGTTCTCAGAACTTGAGGCGATACTATTATGAAAATGGATCACGGATACACCACATAGCGCTTAGAAACACGAAGCAACCAAGAATTCTTAAAAAAGATAAAGTACTTCCAGTGATATAATTGAATTAGTTTTAAAATATTTAAAAGTTCTTGTAAAAAAATTATTTAAGTAAAAAAACTTCAAGATTTATGTGTTTATAATAGATTTCCTGAAAATATGTATTTCCATAATTTCTTTGTGAAAATATGTGTTTTTATGTGAAATAAAATTCGGGTTTTAAACTTGAAACCTCATGTTCGGAATTTTTAACTTTGTTAATTGTGTTTTATCACAAGCAAAAAGAATATTTAATTACATAGGAATCAGCTCCTTATTCATTACAGTCTCTTTGGAGTTATTCCATGAAAGACAGTAAAAACAGTTTTGCAGATGTGGAAGCACTTTCCACAAAATTCAAGAAATATAACGAACTGTTCATTCTTGGTAGACCTCCTTTCGTTTCTGCAGCATTTCTATGACGAACAAGATTTCTGGCAGTTATAAGACCTTTCAAACATAAATCCTGTTCATCTTTTGTATTCAGATTATTAAATAGCTGCATAATATTAGACAGCATATCAGACATTTTATCAAAATACTTCATTCGGCAGCCAACACACTCTTCATTATCAACAAAGAGGACATTTATTTGTTCAGCACAAGTTCCGTTTTTGCAGATAACCACATATCTGCTTGCCAATTGCTAATGAAACAAAACATGGAACAAATACACTTTTTGTAGCAATCGATGAGTCTATCTAAGGAGTTCCAGTTTCCACAATAAAACTAATTTTTACAAAAATGTAACATATGTCCTTTTTGCAGAAGTCAATTCAAATAGCTTCTGTCAAATGTTCTAACTTCCGCGTTCTGGATATTTACTATGAAATAATACGAAGATTATAATAAAAAGTTTTCACAGACAATGTGCATAAATGTTATAAATGTTTTATTTAATTTTAAATCTAATCATATATAAAAAGAATGGGTATAACTGCATTAATTTGAATTTGTAATAGATATCAATAAAACTAGTTGGTAAGTTCGAATAATCGTTTCTTTGTATACAATCAATCAATCAATCAATCAATCAATCAATCAATCAATCAATCAATCAATCTTCTTAATGTATTCAGCTGTTTGCTGACAACATAAAGTCCACTATAGTCCACTGTAGTCTTTTCAGTTCTTGTTTTTCATGAGAAATGAGGGGTATTTTGATCGGTGTTCACTATAGATCCCTGTTGCTAGTAGCCGAGTTGGGGTATAGTCAATATATACTGCAGAGCTGTGTTTCTGTAACTGGTACTGATGATTTTAATTTACTTCTTTTGTGGTTTATGGATGGACAGTATAGAAGAATGTATTCCAGATCTTCATCATGATTATTACACCACAGATAAGGAGGAGTATCAGAAAGGTGAAATAGGTGTAGGTACAATTGTGTGACAATGTGACCTGTTCTGGCTCTTGTTAAAAATGTTTGAACATATCTGGGAAAGTTTTTGTATATTTCTAGGTCATTTAGTTTCTTTTGAACGGACTATAAAATTTTTCCTTTGTCAGAAGAGAGCCAATTGTTGATCCATTAAGTTTATGAAATGAGAATTTACTGAAGCAAAAGCACTGGATAGAAATATCACTTTAAAGAGGTCTTGGTTGCAAATATGTTACCTGTTTTGCAATATTATCAACTTTCTCGTTTCCAAGTATGCCACAATGACTAGGTATCCATTGAAATGTTATTTCCTTTTGGAGTTTTTTCAGTTTATTTACAAGGGTTGTTTGAACTCTCTCAGGAAAGTATAACCCTCAAACTTCGTTAACTAATACAGCTGCCATATGTAAGTGAACACAAAAAATTACCTGCCGATATGCAATACAAAGGTCTGAAATTACTACGTGAATGTGATACGGCTACTAAAATAATTGGCTGTGAGCAGCTTATCAACTTACTGCAGGTGACCACATGTTAGTTTAAAGCAGCGAATGCTATCAGTAGAACATAAGAATGTCGTTGAATCCTGTCAATGTTTTGTTACATGCAACAAATTATTTTCGTGAGCGTAATTGTGCTGCAAATGAAATCACTATGCAAGAGACACAAATGGCAGAATATATTACAAAACTTACAGAAGATCATCCATCTGGGGCGAATTACATTGTTGACGAGACTTTAGAGATAACTAATGGAGAATCTCTGGATGAAGAAGTGATATTGATACCTCATCTTCAGAATCTAATGCGCACAACCAGAACCATGGGGTTCTGGTTGTCCTCACCTGTGGAATTTGAGCCTAACAGATCTGATAGTGATTCGCATTATTATCATACTCCATCATCCAGGGGCGGCTTTTATTAAGGGGCACATGGGCACGTGCCCTCCCAGTGATTTTTATTATCGTATTATATTATAATACTATTTAATTGCATTATGAAATAATAACTTAAAGTGTTTCACATTTTCATTGCTACTAATGTTTTCAGAATGTGTAGTAGTCTACGAAACCCAAGTTTTCTGAACAGGTAATAAAATGGGCTCTCTCTTCTCGTGCCCAGCGATGGACGAGGAAGGGATGGGGGTGTGAGTTGTAGAAAGGCGGAGCTCTTTGCCTCAGACTGTGTGCTTGGGCACTGTATTTGCCGTGCCCACCAAGCCTCTTTAGTTTAGGAACAGTCCAATTAGCTGCGTGCCATTTTTAGGGGTGTTGATACTTGCTGAATAGCAGACGACATTTTACAGCTGAACTTGACATGAAAAATGTTAAATGTAAGTTTACTAATTTACAAGCTCGACTCATTGTATAAATCACGTGTGTATGTATATATAGATATTCATTTGTCACAGTTATGTTGTTAATGCTCCCTGTAAACTTTTATGCTTCCATCGTATCCAAAAAAGAAAATTTACATTACAATACATGAAGTTGGCAGTTCTCAAAAAGCTTTGTCACTGACAACAGAGAATCTTGGCAGGCGTTTTGCCGCCTTCAGTGCACACTACAGTTTTCAACTGAGTTTCCCCAAATCTAGTGCTGCGGTAGTAAGAAGGCAGGCAGTTCCGTGATCTGTGAGTGCGAACGAGTGAGAATCTGCGCATTTCTGTGAATTACGCTTAGAATTCCATTTAACTTTCCTCTGGGCATAGCAGTGCTCTCAATTGAGAGAAAGATGGTACATTCTATTCCGAACTTCAACAATAGAGTTATAGAGGTTTTTCTCGCAGAAAGAACCGAAACATGGAGCTCATCTACAAGAATTAGAAAGGTTAGTGCACATAAATTGGTTTTATATGTTTTTAATTTTCAGGGTTCATCATTAAGGTTGTGCCCCACTTGACAGAATGGCCTTCGGCCGCCACTGCCATCATCAATGAAATTATCATCGTCAAGTTATGCACCAAGTCCACAGAAACAAGCAACAAAGAGTGTAAGTGCCGATTATAAGAGAAAAATAGTGAAATATTGACTGAATGAAAGTGCTAAAACAAAGTATTCGTGAGCAACAGTTCGGAAAAGATTTCGGGCAGTTACGTCAGAATGGCAACTGTATCTTTGGAAATCACAATTAGTAGATGTAAAACCACATTCAGTAGAGTTCAAAAAGGTCATGTATGTAGCGCTACTGTAAAGATTTATGCATGCCAGACAAAATAAACTATCTCACGCTTATTTAAAAGTGTGGTTTGTAGACATTTCAAGAACAATATTATTAGATGGTACATTTAAAGCTTCGAGATCATGGATTTATTATTTTAAAAAGTGCTACAAGATCAAAAGCAGAAAAATCACGAAATTCGTCTCCTGTTGACATGCAAAAGATGAGATGGAAATACAGAAATCGGCAGACGACTTTCTAAACACAACAAAATATAAACTTATTCATTATTCACCCTCTGCATTTATAATACAGATTAGAGCAGCTTTGAAAAGGAAATGAGAACCAAACGCACAATGTCTTTTGTTGGTGAAAAGCATACTGAAAGCAACGTCAGTCTATTGCAGCTCTTCCTCACTCCTACACGATTATGCCTACCATAAGTATGGATGGAGTTATCTTTCCGAAACTTTTTATAGTATTGCAAGAACTGTCAAGAACTTTCGGCCCTATAGTTTCTAAAAAAAAGTTTAAGGCCGAAAACATTACTGTTAAGACTTCAAAATACGGAAAAATGGGGAAAAAGAAGCTAAAAGAGTTGTACGAAGAAGCTTTCTTTCCATTTACAGGTGAAAGTTCGCCTCGATTTTGATTCGTGGACAGCATACAATGATACTACGTGTCTAGAAAGTATCCCTCTTGGTAGAACAACTGAACTAGTTCAGATTTCTCCCGGAATGATGGGAACAGATTAGCCTCTGGATAAGTTTTTTTTTCGTCAGTGGAAATCATTCTATTACCGCTTGTCTGAACTAATATTGTCAAACAGAAGTGTAAAATTTGAATTATTCCACAGAGATAATATTTGAAAATTACAATCCTTCCTTCATTGTCAGTTTTGTGCATTAAGATTTCGCAACGTGATAAAATATTAATGGTTTGCTACACTCTATACATCAGAAAGACCACCAAAATTCCAGATACCAAAACAGTTTTGCTTGACAATATAAATACAAATTGTGAACAAAATAATTGTGATATGAGTGCGTTAGTTCGGTGTGCATGATGTAAAATGCATTTGTGTTTTAATCACTCAATCGAGTGCTGCCACTTATGTTACATATTTATACAGTAAAATAAGTACTTACTAATCACTGTGCCTTGAATAAGTAACAGATGTTCCTTCTTTGGATTATGTTTTGTAAACGATATTAAAGACAAGCTGTATCACATTGCATGCAGTGATACGACAGATTCCGCACCACCCCATGTTCGAGCAGCGTAGCAGGTTGCAGGGAGAACATCGCAGGAGGGCTATTGAACAATGCATTCCACCCCACATTCCAAGTAAGTTTTAAGAGTTTATTAATTTGTATCGGCAGATAATTTTTTGTGTGTTCACTTACAAATGGAAGCCATTTCAGTTAACGAAGTTTGAGGGTTGTACCTTTCTGAACGAGTTCAAACATTCCTTCTTAGTTGTTTCTGAATAGGTCAATTTACTTTCTGAAGACGAAAATTCATACATGCACTACTATTTTTACGAATAAAGTGAAAACAACAGAATACTTAGAGATAACCTTGCAATTCATAATGAACAAACATAAGTAGGCTAATTCTCAACATCAGTAGGTCTATTTTATTCAGATTTTGTGACTAACAAAAAAAATACAATTTATTAACATATCCATACTTTCAGCTGAATTACACAGCAAGAAATAAAAACAAATTGCACTTAACTTGAGTAGTAACCAATTCTGTGCAGAGCAAATAAGAAAATAAAATAAACTTCATAACACATAAAGGTAGGTTAATAACTGCAGCCTTAGATTTGTACAGGCTAGAATCACACATCCAGTCTCTAGCACATGTTATGTTACAGCAATAAACGTTCTCAGATTTGGCATTCTTCTCTTATAAAATGTCATCTGATACAGCCTTACTGATTCCTGGGAATTCTGTCTTGATTTTCCATGCATTAAAAGCATATCTAGGTACTCATGATTAGTAAATTTTGGCATTGTTCTTAATTTACTTCACCTTTAGAATTCTAAGAACAGACTGTCATAAGACTTGCTACTGCTGAGGTACAATAATAAGAACGCAGATACACAGTGGACACTTGTCGAGCAACCTTTAAGTGCAGCGATGGCAGATTTCCCTGGAAGTTATGTCACACTGTAAATCCGTTTTCAATCAGTTATTTTGTACATTATTACACTCGAAGAAATGACAAAGGAATTTTTTTTCAGCTTGTTCTTCGCATTGATATCTTACCACTCATATGTCTCAATGCCCAATATTTTTACCATAAATGGGATTCAAACTTCAGACACAAATTATTTTTTTTCGACTAAACTGTTATTCAAATAACAAAATGACATTTGACTTTTCGGTTACTTATAACCTAAAGATTCTGTTTTTAAATTTAATAAAGTTATACACCTTTCACCCTGTATCAGATGCACTTAAACTTCAATTCTCAAACAAATACATTTGCATGTTATTTTAAACTACAACTTACCCATCAGGCATTGAGCCATATATAGTAAAGTCCATTTCAGACCATGCCTCACCAGTGAATGGGCTGCTTTGGGTTTCTGCTTGCTCTGATCCATGATCTGTTGCAGTCACATTAACAACCTACCAACAAATTATTCTATGGTTTATTCTTAATTACACTTGAATGTTCAATTTTAACACATAAGAAGCAGTTCTACAATATCATATTGAAACTAATTGCGTGAGAGAGAAGCATTTTAAAATGTTACAATGCAATGAGCACTATAACTAGGGTTGCCAACTTTTTTTTAAGAAAATACAGGAGACTAAGAAATCGACAAAATTTCACATAGAAAATTGACAAATTATTCGGTTCAGTTACTAAAAAATAACTTTATTCTACACTTCGGCAGTTAGGCTTAAATTAAGAGTATTTTGAGACAGGTTTTGTCTCGCGTAATAGTTGAATTAAACTATAGTTTGCAGCTTTGATTTGATTAGATGTGTCGTGTTCCTGTTTCGAACATCTGCGCAATTATTGTTCATGAGATAAAAACACCCTCTTTGTATGAGCATTATTACTTGGTATGCTTAGAACAAAACTAGCCAGTTTTTCCAAATGTATAACATTAACAGGGTTTGATTTTAAGCGGGTGAGCACTAAAACCCATTTCTGGCATGCATTCATTACCTTCTAAAATGGCTGCACATTTTAATGCCTGTCTTAAACAACAACATTTATCATATAAATCATCATTATTAACGGCAAAATCAAATGTTTAGAATAAAAAAATTATATTATGCAAAAATAGGGGAGAAAAATGATTAAAGAGAAGAATAATACAGGAGCCGGGAGTCTGTTAAAAATTAGGGGCAAATACGGAAGATCCTGGGAAATATGGGACAGTTGGCAACTCTAACTATAACACTCAAGAGTATTAATGATTTCAGCCATTGTTATAGTACAACAGAAAATAATAAAATGCTATACAGCCTTAGACACAAAAAATGACTGATCTCCTGGAGCATGAATTTGTCCACTTTGGGCAGCACCTGGTTCATACGACTAGAGAAAGAATGTTTATTTTGCACCCAAATTAGCTCTTTAATATATCTTTGTTATGTAATATTTGAGGTGCTCAGTGCACAAATGGTCCAATCCATCATCATCATCATCATCATCATCATCATCATCATCATCATCATCACCATCACCATCACCATCACCATCCATACAGGTTATAGTCCCAGAAGGACTGTTTCAGTCCACAAAAATTTTCAGTCCATCTCTTCATTGGACGTCCAGTTGATCTCCTGCTTCTAGTTTGGTAATGCAGGATTGCACAAGGGATTCTAGTCCTAGGCATGCGCCTCACATGCTGAGGCCAGTTATCTTGATAGTGGGATATGTCTGCTAGTATAGAGTTCATTTCAAGTTACTTTAAGATGTCCTCATTTCTTTTATGGTCCCACTTACTATAGCCAGCTGTTCGTACCTATGCATTTCTGTCCCATATTGTCACTGGGGATGAATCATAGTGTCATCATTTTGAACCAGAGAGCAAACGGCAGAGCCAACAATGGAAACACATGAATTCCCCCCCCCCCCCCATCGAAAAAATTCAAAGCAAAACACACAAGTTCTAGCAAAATCATGTTGACATTCTTCTTCGATTCTAGGGGTTCTCTGCTTGTTTAATTTCTCAATGCACAGCATTATGAAGAAACTTTACAGAAACTGAGATGCACCATTAAGTCAAAATGCCCTGGAATGCTATCAAACAGTGTTATCCTTCTTCATGATAATGTCCACTCACATACTGCCAACTCCACGAGGAATACGAGTCAGAGATTTGGTTGGGAAATGCTTCAATACCTCCTCTACAGCCTAGATCTCTCCCCTTGCGATTTTCACATTTTTGGAGAATTGAAGAAAGACATTCGTGGACTTCGTTTTGCATCAGACGAAGATGTATCTGACTTGGTAAAGAAATGGTTCAGTAGACAGCCCACAAGCTTTTTAAAGAATGGGATTGATCATCTTGTCTTGCAGTGGGAATCTATAAAAAGTTTTGGAGGTTACTTTTGAAGTAATAAATATTCTACTATACTTTTTGGCATCTGACCCGTTTTCATGACTGCCCCTCATATAAACAGACAGAAAAAGCAAAAAACAAGCAAAACAAAGGAAAAACAGAGCATAGTCAGAGTCTTCTATAAGACGTTCGTTAACATGTAAACCTACACTCTCACAGAATCAAGTGAAGTCTTCCAAAGGGGACTTAGCATATGATGCATGCAGTGATAGGACAGATTCTGCACTGCCCCATAGTATAGATTTCTTTTATCCCAGTCTTGTTGACTTTAGAGTTTTACAAATATTTTTATTTTATTATAAATCGTGTATCTAGGGTTGTCAAATATCCCTATTTGGCAAGACATACATCTAACTTTTTCCTTAGAATTCCCACGTCCTGCTTTATAATGGAGGGACACAATATCCCAGTTTCGAACTTGGTTAATTTACAAGTAACAATGTTAAACTGAAGACTTTATCTCGTTTAAGGATGTAAATACTTCATTTTTCAGAATACTGTCAATATTTAGGAACACTATTTCAATTTAGAAACAATATGCTTACTTGTTGTGTCTACAGTCTTCAACAAACTATAATAGTACATTATGCAACGAGCCTATAATGGTAGTAATTAAGACGCAAGTATGTTTGTTTATGAAACGAGCGCAAGCGAGTTTCATAATTTTCATACGAGCGTCTTAATTACCATTATAGGCAAGTTTCATACCGCTTTTTATGCTCGACCACATTTCTAACTTGAAATTATTCAAAAGTTATGTTATGGTTATGTATGTCAGTAGCGAACTGACCTGAATTGTGAGATGTGCGCAGACGCGAAAGTATTGATTTTTTCCAAGGCTCAATGTCATTGACCTTGATAGAGAATAAGATGAAGATTAGACTTGATATAACCTGGAAATTGATTTAGAATTGAAAAACGAGATGACAAATTGAATTTATTTGAATATTATTTACAATTAACGCTAATTATTATAGTAACAGAACATAACCTTCTGCGACAGTATTGGATCTCCAGCCTCCATGACTTTTCGCTAATTGTCTTTCGATTCCATATCCGAGAATAATCGATACTTGCGGTTTTATAATGGTACAAAGGTGATTTGTCATTGGCTGAACACCTGAACTTTAATGAATAGGTGTACTTTTAGAGGGCTACTACCAGGTGTACAATTACTACATTTCGGCATGGTCGAGCATAAACTTATTTATATGTTTAATTTCTCTACATTCTGCAACAGACTGGGAATTTAATTGTATGTTTAATTTCTAAAAAATAGTTATTTTATTTCAAATTAGTAATAGTTAATTAAAATACGAATTTTTTTTATTTTAAGGGTAATGTGACAGCCACGTCGAGATTCGATCACGCGTCCCACAGAGGTCGGGGCACGCGTGGAAGGATCGAGGCTGCAGCCGCGGAAACTGGAAGGGACGGACGTAAGGGGAATGTCTGCATGCCGAGAAGGCAAGGAGAGGTACACTGCAGCACGAGGCAAAGGGGGACGCAAAGCTGTGGCTGCTTCGCTGTGCGAGGTGAAGGGGAGGAGACGAAACCTCCCGAACAGAATCGTGCAGAAACAGGTGGAAGACACTCGAAATCGTAATTTCTCGAAACTATGGTTTAGTGATAAATAGGAGACGCGAAGAGGAACCAGTTCAGTTTTTGGTCAGCAAGCCAGTCAGTCCTGTGTAGCAGTGAAGCCAGCTTCGAGACCGAAGTTCGACTTGAGTGTGTCCGCAACTGTGGGAGCGTCCTGGCCAGTGTGGCGTATCCGGAGCCTTTGGTTCGAGTGCAATGGACCGCAGTTGGGGGACCAGAGTTCGAAGTTCATTGGGGGACCAGAGTTCGAAGTTCAGTGGACTGACACTTGCAAGTCCTGGGTTCGGGATACTGTGAACTTGAGTGAATGAGCTAGAATAACTAGCCAAGGCAAACGAACTGAGAACTGACAGTTTTGTTTTGTAAATAGTGCTTTGTGAACATTAGTTGAGATTAGCAGTACATTGTTGTTTTCAATAATCCAAGTGAATTGTCACTGTCGTCTGTGGAGTGCAATAACGAATACTGTGTTGCTGTGTGGAGTGGAAATCCCATTGTTGACGGAAGTGTTTGAATTAAATTATAGAAAGTGATTATTGTTGTGACAAATAAAAGTTACATTATGGTTTGATTTAAAAGTTACAATTGGTGTCAGACGTGGATATTATCGACATAATGGAGAACCTACAACAGATCCCGCAAGCCATCCGGAACTTAAAAAGGACATAAGTGAAGTAAAGGCAGATATGAAAAACGACATCAGTGAAGTGAAAGGCGACATAAGTGAGGTGAAAACGGAGATTAAAAGTGACGTCGCTATGCAAATCGGTAGCGTTTCGACGCATGTAGATGGAATTGTTAACATCATGAAAGACGAACTTAAGGCCGATTTGGATAAACTAAACCAGGATTTTGCAACTATAAACGAGACAGTGACCGAACTACTGTAAGACAGGATGTAGACCATTTCGACGGCAAAATTCGCGCTCTCGAGCACTGTCAAGAGCAGACGAGTGAGTTGCTGGATAGAAATGCTGAGGAAAACAAGCACATACTCGCATTAATGGATCAACATGCTGAAGAAAACAAGCACTTACTCGCGTTGGTGGATCGCCAGGCTAGAGAACAGAAACAGATAATTGCTGAGGAAGTTCAACGGGCCGTGGAAAGATCGGCGACAGAATTGAAGACCTCATATAGTGGCCCTGTGGAACCATCGCCTTTAGCCAGACATTGCAACGTCAAGACGCCGAAGTTCGAAGGTACGACGTCTTGGGCGATATTCCGTCGCCAGTTCGAGGCTATCGCAGAGCACAATGGGTGGGTGCCGGCAGAGAAAACTACTCAGATGCTGGCCACGCTTCAGGGACAGACGTCGGAGATTCTTTACAGTGTTCCAGAAGATGGGACAGCCGCTGAGATAATGGCGGCCCTGGAGGGACGTTATGGTGACCATCAACTTGCGGCAGCGTTTAGGACCCAACTGAAAACGAGGGTCCAACAGTCAGGCGAGTCCCTGCAAGAATTTGCGATGGCGGTGGAACAACTGGCCCATAAGGCCCTCAGGGGCCTACCACCTAACTTCGTCACTGGAGAGGCGGCCTACACCTTCGGAGCGGAGATCAGGCAACAGCTGCTCTTGACTGAGCATCGCACCATCAACGAAGCTCTGTCGGCGGCCCTCAGGATGGAGGCAGCCAAGTTGATGGCGAATGTCTCGGCATCACACCGGATTAGGAGCGTCGTGGCGGCCGACGTCGAGGAACGTCAGCCGAAGTCACCCGAGCGACGGAGACGAGGAGTGCCCACCTGCTGGTCCTGCGGCGAACCTGGACACTTAAGGAGGGACCAATCTGGTCACAGACAGGAAAACTGAAAGGGGCCGATGCGAGGAGGAGCACATCGGCGCCGTCATCACCATCCCCTCGGCTGATCTTGAAGACGGTTAATAGAAGATGCGACGATGGGATGATTGCTGACGGATGGATAAAAGGCCGCCCATGCAGAGTACTGGTAAACACCGGGGCGTTGTTCACTATCGCCAGACCGGAAGTCGTGTGTGGCCTACCTGGGAGGATGCCTCTGCGCCGATATGAGCTACGTACTGCTTCAGACGAGAGCCTGCCCATCCAGAAAGAGGTTTTCCTCGATTTGACCTTGGGAAAGAGGAGACTGGAGATTTGGGTGTTCGTCGCCAACATCACTGAAGACGTCATCCTGGGACTCGATGCCATGCGGATCTTCGATGCAACGGTGGACGTCCAGCGCCATATCTCCGTTTTGGTCAGGATGAAGTATTCCTGAGGGACGTCGAAGACCAACCCATGGCCAGCAGACTCACCTTGGAGAATCAAGTGACAATCCCAGCAGGCTGCGAGATGGTGGTGATGGCAAGACTGGACGGATAGCCTAAGAGAAACCTGCTCCTTGATTTGCAAACAACTCCAATAGATGGGGTTTATGTGGCCAGATCCCTACTCCCGAACCAGAAGGTGGTACCAGTGAGGGTCCTGAATGTCACCAGTCGGGACAAGGAGGTGCCTTGTGGAACTGTACTACATAGCGTCGAGCCGGTAGTGTCTGTGACGTCTCTGGAAGATAACGAGGAGTGTCGCCGACCACGTCCAGATATAGACCCATCACTAAAAGAGCTGGCTCGAGAAACGGCGGAGAATTTAAGCAAAGGAGAAAGAAGACAAGTCCACGATCTATTGACAGAATTTCAGGACGTCTTCAGCCTGTCTGAGAATGACTATGGGAGAACGGAGAAAGTTCAGCACCGCATCGACACCGGAAATGCTCGCCCAATCAGACAACCTCCTCGACGTGTCCCTCTAGCTAAACAGAGGGAGATTGACAACCAGCTTGAGGGCATGAAAGCAAGAGGGGTCATCGAGGAATCCGACAGCCCTTGTTCATCACCTGTGCTTCTGGTGAAGAAGAGGAATGGGAACCTGCATTTCTGCATGGACTATAGAAGACTGAATGACGTCACCAAGAAGGACTGCTTTCCCCTTCCACGAATTGATGACACCTTAGACACCTTGGCAAGAGTAGAGTGGTTCTCAACGTTGGATCTCAAGTCAGGATACTGGCAGGTGGCGCTACATCCTGAGGACAAGGAGAAAACGGCATTCTCTACAGACCAGGGACTATAGCAGTTCACCATTATGCCGTTTGGCCTCTGCAATGCCCCGGCTACATTCCAGGGACTAATGGAGTCCGTAATGAGAGGCCTGACATACGACACCTGTCTGCTGTACCTTGATGACGTCATCGTGGTCGGCAAGACCTTCGGCGAACAACTGTCGAACATGAGGAAAGTGTTCGAGAGACTGCGACAAGCCAGGCTGAAGTTGAACCCGAAGAAATGTCATCTGTTCCAGAAGAAGGTCGGCTACCTGGGGCACATAGTAGGGACCAACAGAGTGGCCACCGACCCGGAGAAGCTACAAACCGTCAGAGGATGGCCGAGACCGAGGGACAAACAGGAGTTGCGCCGCTTTCTCGACCTCTGCACTTATTACAGAAGGTTCGTAGCTGGGTATGCCAACATCGCTAAGCCTCTAACCCAGCTGACCGAGAAGAAACGACAATTCCAATGCACGGACGAGGCGGAGTCATCCTTCCAGTCACTGAAAGAGGCGCTCTACACTGCTCCTGTACTGGGATACCCCATCCCTGGAAGAAAGTTCACGCTCGACACGGACGCTAGCAACGTAGGCATCGGCGAAGTACTCTCTCAGAAACAGGACAGGCAATAGAGGGTGATTGCCTACTTCAGCCGAACACTATCCAAGGCTGAGAGAAACTACTGTGTGACACATAGAGAACTTCTTGCCATTGTGGAAGCCCTGAAGCATTTCCACAAATATTTGTATGGCCAGGAATTCCATCTGAGGACAGACCATTCTGCACTCACCTGGCTATTGGGCTTCAAGAATCTGGAGGGGCAGACCGCCCGTTGGGTTCCACGACTGCAGGAGTACAACTTCACCTCCGAACACCACCAAGGGAAGAAACATTCCAACGCTGATGCCTTATCACGACGCCCGTGCCCGGATGGCTGCAAACACTGCCTGAAAGTAGAAGAGCAAGATGGCTCCCACGCAGTCCGAGCAATTGCCGTCCAGCCGAGCCCAGGATGGGATAACACCGCCATAAGGAGGGAATAGCTGGAGGACCCAAACATTGGATAGCTCATGCGTGATGCGGAGTCCAGCCAGAGACCTGTGTGGGCCGATATCGCCAACTGTAGCAGCACTTACAAGAGCTACTGGGCCCAGAGGGGGATCCTTCACTGTCAAGGACGGTATCCTGAAGAGGATTTGGGAGTCAGCCGATGGAAGAACTTGCATAGAACAACTTGTCCTGCCCAGGAGCAAGGTGAAGGAAGTGCTGGAGGAGACTCATGCTGGCGTGACTGGAGGCCACCTGGGAGCCAACAAGATGCTGGACAAGTTAAGACAGAGGTTCTACTGGCTGCTTCAGAGAACCGACACGGAACAATGGTGCTGAAGGTGCGATACATGTGCAGCCAGTCGCGGACCAAGGACACGCAGCAGGGGAGCCATGCAGCAGTACAACGTGGGAGCTCCTTTTGAGAGAATCGCCATCGACGTTGCTGGACCATTTCCGGCCAAGGATCGAGGGAACCGCTATCTGCTAGTAGCCATGGATTACTTCACAAAATGGCCAGAGGTGTACGCGATTCCCAACCAAGAGGCTTCGACGGTGGCAGACGCACTACTTGACAACATCGTCTGCCGATTCGGGGTGCCCCGGGAATTGCATAGCGATCAGGGGCGCAACTTCGAATCCAACCTGATGGGAGAATTGTTTGAGTGTCTGGGGGTGCATAAAACCAGGACCACTCCCCTCCACTCACAGTCCGATGGCATGGTGGAACGCTACATCAAAACCGTGGAAGAGCACTTGTGGAAGGTAGTGTCCAACCATCAGCGAGACTGGGATGCCAGAGTCCCACTGTTCCTCTTGGCCTACAGAACTTCGGTCCATGATACAACAGGGATGACACTGGCAAACACGGTCTTCGGGAGAGAGCTGCGCCTGCCCTGTTTGGCACGCCACCCAGCGCCAACCAGCCAGAGACTGACTACGTGGCAGAACTGACCGAGAAGTTGAATGGAGTCCACCAACTGGCTAGAGAGCATCTCAAGATGGCCAGCGACAGGATGAAAGTGCGCTACAACAGATTAACCAACTCTGCAGGATTCCAGAGGGCGACCTGGTGTGGCTGTATCGACCTACCAGGACCAAAGGGAAATCACCTAAGCTGCAGCGTGCCTGGGATGGACCATACCGCATGGTGACCCGGATCAATGACGTGGTGTAACGCAACCAGCGACAACCCTGAGGGAAGATGATGGTGGTGCATCTGGACCGACTAGCGGCCTACCAAGGGACTGTCCGGGACAGCTATCCTAAAGAGGGAGCAATGTGACAGCCACGTCGAGATTCGATCACGCGTCCCACAGAGGGCAGGGCGCGTGGAAGGATCGAGGCTGCAGCAGCGCAAACTGGCAGGGACGGACGTAAGGGGAACGTCTGCATGCCGAGAGGGCTAGGGGAGGTACACTGCGGCGCGAGGCAAAGGGGGACGCAAAGCTGTGGCTGCTTCGCTGTGCGAGGTGAAGGGGGGGGAGACGAAACCTCCCGAACAGAATCGTGCAGAAACAGGTGGAAGACACTCGAAATCGTAATTTCTCGAAACTATGGTTTAGTGATAAATAGGAGACGCGAAGAGGAACCAGTTCAGTTTTTGGTCAGCAAGCCAGTCAGTCCTGTGTAGCAGTGATGCCAGCTTTGAGACCGGAGTTCAACTTGAGTGTGTCCGCAACTGTGGGAGTGTCCTGGCCAGTGTGGCGTATCCGGTGCTTTTGGTTCGAGTGCAGTGGACCGCAGTTGGGGGACCTGAGTTCGAAGTTCAGTAGGCTGACGCAAGTCCTGGGTTCGAGATACTGTGAACTTGAGTGAATGAGCTAGAATAACTAGCCAAGGCAAACGAACTGAGAACTGACAGTTTTGTTTTGTAAATAGTGCTTTGTGAACATTAGTTGAGATTAGCAGTACATTGTTGTTTTCAATAATCCAAGTGAATTGTCATTATCGTCTGTGGAGTGCAATAACGAATACTGTGTTGCTGTGTGGAGTGGAAATCCCATTGTTGATGGGAGTGTTTAAATTAAATTATAAAAAGTTATTATTGTTGTGACAAATAAAAGTTACATTATTGTTTGAATTAAAAGTTACAATATATTTAAATAAGTTATAACAGAAAGCAACTCTTACAACACTGTATATTTGTGAACTGCATTTAGTTTCTTGCAAAGTAGCTACTCTGATTCACATTTGGAAACATTATATTTCTAATACTTCATTTTTCAATGCAGCATAAGAAAGCACTATTAGTGTTATTTAACACAGACTTCAGATTGATAATGATGAAATATTTCCTGTGTTGTTTTTAAATGTATTTCACTGAAAAGAACTGCGATAAAAGAAAAGGCCCAGCAACAAATACGTTGGCTGATTAGACAGTTGGCAATGAAACATTCTTTCACTAGAAATATTAAAATATAATCCAGGGGCCTATTCCACCACTGAACTTTTCAACTGTTTACTTTGCAGTTTGCACCTTTCATTGCAGTTTCTGTTCCACTATCATTTTTCAAAACAGGTTCGCAAAGAGAAAAATGAAAAGGAAAAGTAGAGGAAATGTTTAAAAAATATATTACTTTTGATCCACCATTACAGTAATTTTGAAAAGTACAAAGTCATATGCTGAAATGTAAATGGTATTTTTTTCAAAGAACCAAGTCTCTTTGCCATTAAGATTAAATTAATTATATTCAGTATATATCTACATTGATTCAAAATACTTTAGAGAAGAAATCTGATAAGAGAAAATGTACTATCAAGTGATTCAAGTGATGAACCTCCCCCACCCTGACCCCAAAAAAGAGCATATAAAAGCAGGATAAATCTCCATAACCTACATTTATCTCAATTCTGTGAATGTTTTCGAATTATGTCAACTCAAGCAGATTATGTTCTTCAAAGAATTGGGTCTATTTTAGAACCAAGAACAAGAAGTAGTTTATCCATTTCATCTACAGAATAATTTATTATTCGTATGTCTTAATTTGCAAAGGGTTGCAATTACTACTAATATGCAAAGACTTTGCAGAATGAAATGAAAAGTGCAAAGCAGTCTCAAATTTTTGGAAGAACAGAGACTTTTCACTTTTCAAAAATTGAAAAATAAAAATTGAAATGTTGCAAAGTTGCGAAGTTTAATGGCGGAATAGACCCCGAGGTTCAAATAATATTATGTTGTATTATTTCAATATATTCCTACATACAGTTGGTTCATATTACTTGTTTCTACTGTGGTGGTAACCCTGAAGATAGAGAAATTTTACGTGATTGCATCACTGAAGAATAAAAAGTTTTCACCTCTCTGATTCCTGAAATTCTTTTATTAGTCGAGCTTTTAAATCAGGACAAGAGAGTCATCATTCCTTGAGAACATTCATTCACAAGGACCTGATGAAAACATCTAATGCATTTTTGAGACATGATGCAACTAAAAACCATTGCAACCAATTTATGATCGTCCGTAACAAGTAGTAAGACATACTGACGAGGATTTCGACATCCGAACTCCTAGAGGCAAGTTAACTGTCAGCACTGACCATCTTAAGCCAGCCTACATGTTATAGGATGATGAACCACATGGTCCTAGTTCCTGTAGTGATCCTTATCGTGGTCCTTGTTATCTTTCTCATGGTCCTTGTTTTATCACAGCTCTATATTTGACATTTCATAAACATTATCTTTTCCCTTTGCAAGAGACTTTTTGTACATAGTTCCTTCCATAATTTCATAAAACATAAGATATCACGGATGTAATCAGGGACCTACACCAGAAAAGCACATACAACTGATAACATTTTGACTGGTGTGACTTTGGAATAGGGTGAAAATATGCATGCACGGCCAGATAAATGTCTTCCCAGGACTTGAGGTGTGGTGAAATGTAGCGGGATGGCATCCCAGTTGCTTAAAACCATTCTGTTATTTCTTAGTACTATTTAGTATGTAATTCATGTGTGACTCTATTTTATCGCGTGCTATTTAAATTACTGTAATGTTTGTAGGTCTAGATCAAACAGAGACTGAACAGTCTTAGAAAAAAGTTTTGTAGCTCAGATACTTTATACAGTCTTAGAAAAAAGTTCTGTTGCACAGATACTTTATGTCCCAGAAAAGAGGCAGTGCACATGATCAGACATACAATGAATCAAAACTAATTTTATTACCTCAACTAGTCGTTCTCTTGTGAACCAGGTAGCTCGTTCTCTGATCATGCGCACTGTCTCCTTTCTGGGACTTACAAAGTATCTGTGAAACAAAACTTTTTTCTAAGACTGTACATCACACGGTATATTTTCATAACTTGAGTCTATGAATTAAAAGAGGGAAATCATCCCAGTTCTTTTTTCATTCCACCTCGAGCATTATGTCTTCCTACACGACTATGTCGATATTGTATGAATCATGCTATAATAGCTAGACTTTCGCATCACCAAGAGTCATCTCATTCTTTTTAGGGGACTGTACATATCAGCTAGAACCTCAATCAGTGGTACTTTACTTAGTATGTTTCTTTTAATTTAGGTTTCCATGTCTGATTATTGAAGCAAAATTTGTCCCAATAATAAACTCTTAGAACGGCTCAACATGATTATTTATTTAGGATATAAAGTATCTTTTCTTGAAAATATATAAAGACCAGAGAAAATTTTGAAATTAAAAAAAATCCATGGGCATCATTAACAAAGTTCTGAAACCATTGTTAGTTCAAAAATCGTATATTCGTCTATACAGGGTGTTTCAAAAATACGGAGCATAATTTCAGGTATGTATTCCCCACATGTAGACAATCAAAACAGTTCATTACAACATGTGTCCGGAAATGCTTTATTTCCGAGTTATGGCCTTCACAACATTGAAATTCACCGGAACGTTTTTCTTTCCGCAGGTCGTTGCCGTCAAAGGAGACATTAAGAGGGCACTCTGACAGTTCATTCCGAGGCGAAGGTTACATTCAGTGTTGTGTAGGCGTTAGACTGTGCGACATGTATTCAAATCAAGAGCTGGCAGAGATACACTTCATGTACGGTAAGGCGGACGGCAATGCTGCGCTGGCTCATCATTTGTACCAGGAGAAGTACCCACAGCGACAATGTCCAGATCAGAAGACATTTGTACGTCTCCATTACCGTCTGTGCGAGTATGGAAAATTTAACTCTCCTGGTTTGGGAAGGGGACGACCAAGATCTACAACTCCAGAAGTACAGGAGGAGATTCTGGAGGCTGTGAACATGACTCCTCCTATCAGCACACGAAGGGTAGTGTTGCAAGTCAATATTCCTCATACGACTGTCTGGAGACTGTTGAAAGAGTATCAATTGTATCCTTATCATTTGCAACGTGTACAGGCCCTGTCACCAGCAGATTACCCTGCATGAGTTAGGTTCTGTCAGTGGTTCTTGCAGCAGTGTGGTGTAAATCCGAACTTTCCTGCCTTAGTATTATTTACAGATGAAACACAGTTCACACGAGATGGCATAACAAATTTCCACAATCAGCATGTATGGGCGTATGAAAACCCACGTGCAACTGTTCCATCTCATCACCAGGTGCGGTTCTCCCTCAACATGTGGGCCAGTATCATTGGTGATCGATTAGTTGGACCCCATGTACTTGTAAACAGACTTACGGGGCAGGCGTACACAAACTTCCTGGAAAACACCATACCTCATGTTTTAGAAGACACTCCACTGATCAATCGTCAACACATTCACTTCTTGCATGATGGCGCTCCTGCACACTTCAGTCGTACGGCTCGCCAGGACTTGGATCGAAGGTTTCCTGATCGATGGATAGGTAGAGGTGGCCCAATTGCTTGGCCTCCACGCTCAACTGGTCTGAACCCTCTCGATTTCTACTTGTGGGGCCATTTAAAATCATTGGTTTATTCGTCTCCAGTGCCTGATTTGGAATCCCTTCGGAATCGAATTGTGGCATGTTCTGAGGACATACGCAATACTCCTGGAGTTTGGGATCGTGTTCGCAGGTCAATGAGACATCGATGTGAGGTCTGTATTCAAGCAGGAGGTGGACATTTTGAACATCTTCTGTAATGACAACAACCTGCGGAAAGAAAAACGTTCCGGTGAATTTCAATGTTGTGAAGGCCATAACTCGGAAATGAAGCATTTCTGGACACATGTTGTAATGAACTATTTTGATTGTCTACATGTGGGAAATACATACCTGAAATTATGCCCCGTATTTTTTAAACACCCTGTATAAAATAATGGCAAGACCAGTCCTCTGTTATGGAAGCGAAGTGTGGACTCTCAGGAAAAGATGTGAAAGCAGACTAAAAGCATTTGAGATAAGATTCATGTGCTGAACAGCTGGCTACACCAAATGGGACCAGAAGAAAAATTAAGATATGTTACAAGAACTTAATATATCACCAGTTCTAGATTACACATATAGATACTAGCAGAATTGGAAGGAGCATGTCTTGAGAATGGACTCACCCAATCTAAGACAATAATAAAATATCGTTCAAATGAAAAACTCTCTCTGGAACACTCCATGAAAATCATCTTCTTAGGCCGTAACAGTTCTTTTAGGACTACTACTTGACAGGATGATATCAGATTATTATTAACTGTAATTATATTATGAGTGTAATTAGTTACCACTGCCACTGGGTGTTTATCCATTTGCAGTGTGAATAAATAAATAAATACATATATACGAGGTCGGACAATAAAGTAATGAGACTGATTTTTTTCCCACCTGATGAGGCAACTCTGCAGTCTCCTACCAGAGATATGTTTGACCGTGGTCTTCCCTGCACCTGATTCCAACTGGCACCACCCTGCAAGCTGTAAATGTGGAGTAACTGCTTGATTAATGAATCTGTGTGTTTGCTCCTCGTCAATACAATGAAATTGCACAATATCGTGCTTGTATGAAACTCTGTGAAAATGCCACAACGTATTGATAACTTCAGCAGATTTTTGGAAATGAAGTGATGTCAAGAGCACAAGATTTCCGATGGCATAAGCAACGTTGAAGATGAACACCAACAATTGCACGGACAGATGACAACATTGCCAGGATATGTAAAGTTGTATGAACTGATAGGCGATTAACAGCCAAAGTGATAGCACAAGAATTGAATATGAATCGGGATATTGTTCACCTCATTCTAACAGAAGGCCTGTGCATGAAAAAATGTTTTGTAAAAAACGTTCCAAAAAATCTCACTGGGCAACAGTGAGATAAACGGAGAAATGGTACTGCTGATCTGTTTCAACATTGCTGCAGCCTCATATTCACCCGGCCTCGCTCCATGTGACTTATTATTATTTCCAAAGGGAAAGGAGGTCATTTTTAAACAACAGACGATGTCCAAAAGGCCGTAACCAAGGCATTAAACAGTGTCTCAAAAGAATGCTGTCACAGCTGCTAGCAGCAGTGGCAGCAATGTTGGAATAAGTGCGTGCTGTCTCAAGGGAAGTACTTTGAAGGTGAACACATTGTAGTTCGTTAAAAATGTAAGTAGAAGTGCTTTTTTTTAAAACAGTCCCATTACTTTATTGTCCGACCTCGTACATTTTCCAATGGCTGAGACTGATAATTAAGTCATTTTCTCTCTGGTCTCCCAGTACAAGCTTGTGGGATTCTTGGCTTGTGCTTCTTAGTTTAGGGTTGCGCAGTGCAGGAGATATTGACTGTCCATAACTTCATCTGGGTCATTGCCTAAGGCACAACTGTTAGTCTGGTAATGCCTATCTTATGGAGGTGATGGGCAGAACTGCTATCCCCAATACCAATCGGAATCTTGCAGCCACTTCTTTATACTCTTTATGTTTAGTTCTGCTGCCAGTTCATCTATCTTCTCCCATATCTTCCCTTTGCCTGCAAAAATTTTCTTGGATACATTCTTCAGTGAAACCTCTCCTTACAGACACCCACAAGATACGGACACTCCTCATATACGGACAGATTTTTATGTCCCAACTGAAATAATATAAAAATAATGATAAATTTAACTCTCGTTTACAGACACTCTCAGACACAGACACGGATAGCTGTTTCACAGTCCTAAAGGTTGCTTTACCTCCTGACTGAGGACAGAACTTAGATTTCAAGACCTAATGTGTTACAAAAATGGAAATGAATGGCACCATCTACTCATTCGCCCAGCAATTAACAGAGTCATAGCTGTCCTATCATCTCAGATAATGAAATATCGAGATATTATATTTTTTATGAAACTGGAAGAGTTCTTGAGTATTAGCAAACAATAACAATAAAAATATATTTTAATGGTGGTTGGTATGAACTGTGTGTGTTATGTACATTATATTTCAATGACTATTTGAACGCTATTTAATCCATCTGTATAGTACGATTCTTAAGTCATGGTCATTTACCATGTTGAGTATCTATGCCAGTGAACCATATTTAATTTTCATCTGCAGTAATAATCCATCCATACAGAATAATCATGGAGTTGGTAGTATGAATCAAAGAATAAGCTGCCTATAACCATCACCAACATCACAACAACAACGAACTAGTCATAGAAGTAAACTCACCATCATCCGAATTATGTCAAACTCTTTTCTGCTTTCTTCTGAATGAGCAAATGTGAAACAAACTGGTACGCCGTATGTTCCAGCAGTAGCACCACTATTTGTAAAGATGACTGTAACTTTGTAAGAACTTCCTGTAATAAAAGAGAGAGAAAAAACACTCAGTAAAAATATTTAGAATAATATATTTTCACTCTGCAAATATATGTGAAATATTTGTCATACCTGGATGCAACCTGGCCATGCAATTGAAATTGTCAGATATATTTAAAGGATCTGTTATTTGGAATGCTTCATACGGATGCAACAACATTAAACGTTTCAACATAACAGATTGGTTTCTTCTGCCACCACTGTTCTTCACTTGAAATGTATACACAACTTCCTTTCTTTCAGGTTTCACCTAAGGCCAAAAACACTGATTTAATTATTATGTACAGCTGTCAAAAAAAAAAGTGGCCGCACTCGTGAACAGCGAATATTTTCAAAGTCCACTTCGGGTCGCGGCGATGTTACACGATGCATGTGCTTGTACAAGCAGTTCCGGAACTATGAAAGTGTTCCAAATCTACACCTCGTAGACCAGCGGTAGAGCGCTTGTTTAATGATTCAAAGGTCGTGGGTTCGGGCCTTCTTCAAGTTTTCATTTTATTTTTTAATCTTTCTTTAGCGATGTAAATGATATTCAAATTATCATTTATATCCAGTTATCGTTCTTGATGGATATCACGTTATTTATATTTTGTTATCGTTCTTTAGAGATATGAACAAAATTCAGGTCATCATTTGTATTCTGTTATCGTATTATAACGATATGAATAATAATTATTATTGTATTTCCAATGGGGGTTAGCCGTATTTTACATATGTATGTTAGGGCTATAGTTTTATACAAAAAAAGATAAGCATAAAGAGAAATGGAAAAGAAAATTAAATTAGCTTACGCGATGTAAACAAAACATAAACAATCCGTAAATTAGGCATTGCGATTGCAAAACAAATATCAGGTATCAATTTGTAACATACAAAAACATTAACAACACACATAAGTAACACTTCTATAACACAAATATGCAGCTTTCCGTACCATACATCATAAATTAATACACAATAGTCACACAATCAAACCATAATTACGACATTGCGACGACATCAAGCATCACATAACTGACTCACATACATAACAAATCAAGCATCCGTTACAACACATACACTTCAACATAATAACCACACTTTTAAAAGTTACAAATTTGGCTCCAAGAAGAATAAATAGGACACTGTTACTAATTACTATTCTTCTACAATTTCTTAAATACATCTGTAATAAATCTGCGAAATTCCGATATGAATAATATTCACGTTTTTTATATTGTTATCGTTCTTTAGCGATTTAAATGATATTCAAGTTATCATTTATATTCTGTTTTCCTTCATTAGCATTATAAAACAATATTCAAGTTATTTATATTGTTATTGTTCTTTCGCAATATATTAATTAAACTAACCGATATTTATCATTTATATTCTGTTATCGTTCTTTAGTGAGACTGTATAAATAATATTCAAGTTATTTATATTGTAATCGTTCTTTAGCGATATAAATAACATAAATTTAATATTAGGTTTGGAAAAATCCAGTTGCATAATACTGGTATTAGTTTTTCTTTTTGTATTATTATATTATACTATCTTGAACCACAATAAAGTGAAAAGGAGTAACGAGGAATTGAACCTGAGACGTTGACATCTAAATTCCGACGTTCGTCCGCTGAGCTACGAGAGCAAAAGTGTGGAAACATTTTTGGAAAAATTGGCCCAATCACACTCTAAGATCTTCTGATGATTCGTAGAAGCTAGTCCAGGATGCGGGGGGCAAAGGCTAATTGAGATTTCCCGGTCTCTGACCGGGTCAAACATCCTGATAGAATTAATATTTAACCCTTGCCGTGACTTTCGGTGAAGTCCGGAGGGCCCAATTAGTCAAATCCACTCTCCTCATCTCCACGCTTGGGCCCCTTGGAATTTAATAAAATGCGAAAGAGATTGTGGTGTGCGGAAAGCAACGGGATGTTACCGCATTTAGGCCTATCCTTCCTAAGAAAACTGCAAACATGAACAAAGGAAGCTTTTAATAGAAGAAGAAGGATCTTCTGCGGACCTCTGGAAAAAGAACTAAGGAAGAGACTAGTGAAGTGCTTTGTGTGGAGTGTGGCATTGTATGGGGAAAGAACATGGACATTACGACGAAATGAAGAGAAACGAATTGAAGCATTTGAAATGTGGATGTGGAGAAGAACGGTGCGTGTAAAGTGGACAGGCAGAATAAGAAATAAAATTGTGTTTGAAAAAGTGAGTGAAGAAAGAATGATGCTGAAACTGATTAGAAAGAGAAAAAGGAATTGGTTGGGTCTCTGGTTGAAAAGAATAATAGACATTAGGATATGTGGATCATATGCGGAGACTAAGAGGAAGGCAGAAAATAGGAAAGATTGGAGATTGCTGGGCTTGCAATGTAAGACCTGCCCATGGACAGAACATTTATGTGTGTATGTTCAGAATTCCTGGAATATCGTGTCTAAAAACAGTCGCTATTTGCAAAGACTAGTCAATTCCATGCCCACTCGACTGCAAGATGATCGAGATAAGAGGAAGATAGACTAAATATTGAATTGTGGCCTTTTGTTTTGTTTTTTGAACGATTAATTGTTTGAATGTTTTAAGGCCGACGCCAGTAAATTTGTTATGTTTATGCCACGAAAGATATTTTATTGAGAATAAAATCTTTTTTCTTTCCATTTGCAGCCACAATATCATAATGATAATGATAAAGTCATGGCATAATATATTAATGAACCTGATGTTAATTACTAAAATAATCATAAAAGAAAAAGGAGCCATTATGTCTAGTTTGTCTCTCTCAAAAACAGAACAAAAAAGGACATAAAAAGCACGAGGTTGTAGTCGAACGCAGGACCTCATGAATAAGACGCCTGAACGCTACCATTATGCTATCGAAGAACACACAGTATACTTCAATTATAACTGTAGATATCAGGCAACGTGGTCCAACAACATGTAACATCGCCTGTCTCCGAATTGTAGCGAAGATACCCGAAGGGAACTTTCATACAGGAGAGCGGCCACTTTTTCTTTTGACAGCTGTACAAAATTATCAGAAAAATTATTATTACCAGTACTGATAAACTATAATTACCGATACTGAGTGTGAGGAAATACTATGTGAATGATATTTCATGGACTGCATGGGTGTTAACTCTTACATACAACTTCATCTTGGCCAATCACAATAACGACCATCAATTATTGTGATTGATCAAGATCAAGTCAAACTTCCACATGTCAAAGTTAATGCCCAGGTATTCCACAAAATGTTAATTACATAATATTTCCTCACACGTAATAGTCCATCAATGTTATTATATATCCAAATAAATTAACAATTTAAAATGATATTCTCTACGTTTTATACAGGAACAAAAGCCTAAATAACTATTTTCTTCATTTACACAACAGCATGTCATCCATTAATTTGAGAACAATTAAGTTGTAAGCAATCAATATCTCCTCCTCCTCCTCCCCCCCTCCTCCTCCTCCTCCTCCTCCAGGGCATGTAGCACATATGGGCGAATTCAGAAATGCATATAGTGTGTTAGTTGGGAGGCCAGAGGGAAAAAGACCTTTGGGGAGACCGAGATGTAAATGGGAAGATAATATTAAAATGGATTTGAGGGAGGTGGGATATGATGAAAGAGTCTGGATTAATCTTGCTCAGGATAGGACCAATGGCGGGCTTATCTGAGGGTGGCAATGAACCTTCGGGTTCCTTAAAAGCCAGCAACTAAGTAAGTAAGTAACTATTCTTCCACGCACTATGCTCAATGTACTTCCTATTGAGATTCCTTTGTAATTTTTCCTTTTTCTATGAATAAATAAGATATAACTAGAGCCCAGATTTTTGGGTTTTTATGAATTCAATTTTAGTCTTTTGTTATCATAGATTAGCCTTTTTTTTTTTTTTAATTATTTTAGCATTTAATAGAAATTTTATGATAAATTTCTAATTGGGAGGCATTTACACAAAAGAAATTACAAGTGCATGGATTCATTGTGGTCAACTTTCACGTGTAAACCTTTACTGGCATGCAAGTTTAGACACTGCATGCAATGTTTCGAAAAGTTAGTGGCATTCTAACTTTTCAATGTGCCAGTGGCGACGCATGCACAGGCGGACATTTCTGTTGCACGTGTAAACATGAAGTTTCTCATCGGCACGCCAGTATTGTACAATACGTAGTCCGCTGATGTCTTTGCATCAAGTTTTATAAATCTGATTTATAAGAATGAGTAAGTGGAATTCTGAGATAGTCACAAAATTTCTTTACGTATATGAAACACACTAGTGTTTGTGGGATCTGAACTATAATCTTTATAAAAAATTGAGATATGAAAACATGCCAAGGACAATAAAAATTGATGGATTCGGAATTGCCTAGGTGAAAGCAAAAATAAAATTCATACGAGATGCGTACACTCCGGAGGCAAAGAAATTAACAAGAAGCATGAAATCTGACGGTGGTTCAGATAACATCAACAAACCTAAAGTAATATGGTTTCCAGTTGCTGACAGGATTTTGTACCAAGTGGTGGAAATAAGAGAAAGACAGTCTTCAGAAATTTTGAGAACTTTGTATAAAAACATTACAATCTTATTTACATACAGTTTAAGACTGGAAATTCAAAAGGGGCTAAGTGCCATCTACTGAAAAATGAGATTTTGACGTGTGTGCGTGCTATTTACCTATGAAAATACTATCCTCATTCATTTATTCATAGTTTTCTATCTAAGGGTAGGTCTTTCACTGCAAACCCAGCAATCTCCAATCTTTCCTATTTTCAGCCTTCCTCTTAATCTCTGCATATGATCCATACATTTTAATGATGTTTATCACGTGATATCTTTTTCTGCCTCTAACTATTCTCCCGTTCACCATTCCTTCCAGTCCATTCTTCAGTACACATTTTCTTCTTAGACAGTGACAAAGCCAAATACATTTTCTCTTCCTCTTCAGTTTCAGGATTATTCTTTTGTCACACGCTCCATCCTTCTCCATATTCAAAGGTTTCCAGCCATTTCTCTTCACTTCGTCGAAATGTCCATGGTTCTGCCCCATATAATGCCACACTCCACACAAGGTATTTCACTAGTATCTTCCCTAGTTCTTTAACTGAGGTCAGCAAAAGATATTTAGTTTTCTGTTGAAAGCTTCCTCTGCCTTTTGACTTCTTGGCAGCAGCTCATGTTACTACTAATAGTACACCCCAAGTATTTTAAGCTGTCCGCTTGTTCTACTTAGTGCAGTGCAGATGATATCTGAACTTCTGGCTAGAACTTTGATATTGTAACATACACTTTAGAAGAGAATACAAATATTAATTATAATGATGATAATAATAATAGTAATAATAATAATAATAAATTTATTTATTCTCGTGGTGTTAAGGCCCTTCCACGCCACCGGATATATGTATACATACAGCATAAAAACGAAAATTTTATAATGAAGCAAAATAATTTCCAGGTGCTAAATATGCCAATGTAATTTCCGATTTCAATTTTGGAAGTAAAGCATCTCTTATGTCGGTAGCAAATTTTTTAATCTAATGATACTGCTAGATGTTGTAGTGGTCTACGCACACACACACAGTGTGTCATTGATTAGTCATTAGACAGTTTACACGTATTCACATTTCCACTTTATATGCACAAGAAAACACCATATAATATGTACCGTGTCACTCGCCAGTCACTTGGAGATTGATTCACTAACCTTGACACAACCCAGAGAGAACATGTACATGCTTGCGTCATCATTACGGCAATTTGAAGAACTGTATCACAGTGACTCTACACTGTCCCTCCCCCACCATGAATGTGTCAGCAGCACAAAGTGAAAACCACACCGCTCTTGTCCATATCTCCATGTGATCTCTCTGTATAAGAACTATTAAAATGTCGAGATTGAGGTGGCTGCACATTTGAGAAACTGAACTACCCAGAAGGATTTTGAAATACAAGCTACAGGGAAAAGAAGTGTGGGACGACTAAGATTAAGAATAAGAGTAGTGGAAGATCTGGGTAGGATCGGAGTTAAAAGATGGCAGATGGTTGCCAGGGATAGGGAGAGTCATGGAAGAAGATCATGAAGGAAACCCAGACTCGAACAGGACTGTAGTAATGATTATGATGATGACACTGTTTATTACTATGTATGACTATTGTTTAAATCTTTCCCTAGTTGATGGCTGTTCTTCAAGTCAACAAAGTAGACATGTGATGTGGAGTAATTCAGTTTTTGTTTTTATGGAAGGCATTTCGTAATTTATGCCAGTTCCGAACTCACGATTAACAGCATTTCAAATTGATTGCCTTGAGGCACTCCTAATAAAATGGTTTACATTCGCCTACCTTAATAAATATCTGATCAGGATGTTCGGTATGGCTGTGAAAATGCGGATGAATTACAGTATACTACTACGATGGCATCACAGCCCAAAGTCGAGCCTTAGCCTCCTCAATTTTCTTCCTCCAACTGTCCCTGTCCTGTGCTAATCTCCTCCAGGCAGTTGTTCCGAGATAGTCCTGAGAATCGATCGTTACCGCATCTATCCATCTATTTTTGGGTCTTATACACTTCTTCTATTGCTGTCAACGACCGTCCCATAAATGTACCAAACTCAAAGACCATGTTCCATCGCTTAATTCGCTGCCAATGTTTCAACCAGTTCCGAGGCTTCAATTGAGGCTTCTCAACAAGTAGTTTTTTACAGTTGTGGGGGTGTCAGCCCCACGAACCAACCCCCAACGTGGAGGACCAGGTCTCTGTATTTATGTCCCCCAAAGACAGGGTGACCCAGCTATACCCCCAGGCTCTGGGTGCTCATTTGATCGCCTTTTACGATCTGTATGAGCTCACAGTGGAACTATTCTCTTTCCCGGTCACCACACGGGAAGAATTACAGTATAGACTCATTAAATGTTATGCACTTTTCAAAATGGAAACGACAAACTATAATCCTAGTAACACAATTTAGTTTTAGTTTTCTCTGCCAGCATTACAAACCAGCACTTCAACAATTAGATTTCTTTGTTTTACTTTCAAATTAGCATTTATGCACATGTATTAGCAAAGACGTCCATGAAAATCTTCTGATGAACTAGCAAGCGAGTTCTTTACATAATTTTAAATTATATTCAACTTCTAATTCGGAAACGTTAAACTTAATACTTACTATAGTCTTCACAGTACCATCTGCGGTTGGAATTAAGTCCCTTCCATCACAACGCACATTCACAACTACACCACTTTCATTCTTTGCCTTACATTTCCTGCAATAGAAAAATACTCCCATTATTTGCGATTAAATAAGTATTTGTTCCCATTTCAACATCATGAAATAACTTAATCGTACACAGTACTACAAAAAAACATCATTACAGTGCATGTGAAATAATGCTGTGATTGATGCTGCGTGTGCGATCAGCATCACTTGACCAATCACAATTCATGACCTGGAGGTGACATAAGGGATAAAGTGCCCAGTGTTTTCACAGTTCATATCGGATCGTATACCTGCATTCCACGTCCAGTTCTGAGTGCAGTACATTGAGCTCTATTTTGTTCACAGTTCAGCCCGTAATACTTTCATTTTATTGAATATCTTTTATATATTATACTGGTACTCGTATCATCCAATTATCTCGGCAGTTATTCGAAGGCAGTGAAAACAGTGATAGTGGTAAAAAAAAAAGATGATTTAGGTGTTGTGCAATTGAAGATAGACAGAGAGTAAGAGGAAGTGTGACAACATTATGCTCTGGCACTACGAAGTAGCAGCTAACGTCAATCACAACTTCATTTCCCATGCATTGTACGAATATAAGTAGGCTGTCTGTGTGTGTTTGTTTAAAACATACCTGCTTTGCTGAAATCTATAAAGTATATAATTGTAGCAATGACGTGGTTCTTCCAAGTGACGATCAAATTCAGAACTGTCTTCTGCCTCAAACGGACAGAGGAAACAATATGTTATCTTGCCACTCTAAAAATATAAAACAAATTAAAATTACACAGGAGTCGACACAATTCCATTACATTAATCAATGTTTATTTTTACCTATAATACCTAGAGCTAGGATTTTACGTGCAAAATTCCTAATTACGTAATTCAACTTTCTAAACACATTTAAATGCAACATATTTCGCATTAAGCCTCATTCAGCGATTTTTATATACATATAAGTATTTATAAATGTATATTTTGATGGCAAAATAATTTATATGCATTTTCTTCTCTTACCACAATGAAACACATACCACTGTAAGAACATTTTCACTACATTTCAACACCTTCTTCAGCAACAGATGTGGAAGTTTCACTGAAGTAAATTCACTGACATGATGTTTGTCATTTTATCACAAATTCTATGCCTATTGTGCATATTTTAGTAAGTTATTGCATATAGTGGTATTTACATGCCCATACCATTATTTTTCACGTAGACCTACATACATATGGGCTGTCATACTGAGCAACAAGTTTTAACATTCAATCCTACACTGGAATGAAAGTACGTGATTGTTACTAACATGTGTGTATAGAGCAGTATTTACATACACATACCGTTATTTTTTATGTAGGCTTACACACGTATGAGCTCGCCCACTGAGCAACAAGTTTCAATATTCGGTCCTACACTGGAATGAAAATACAGTAGAGTCCCAATTATCCGGACTATACAGGTCGAGGGCAATCCGGATAAGCAAAAATCTGGATAATACGGAGGGTGAGAGTTAGGGTGGTCCTTGTCAGGGGAGTAAAAAATTAAACTTAATAAATTTTAATGTGCTTAGGGGTGAAACTGTGAGAAATAACATCAAAAACAACTGTGTAAAATTTTATTACAAAAGAAACAAATTTAAAGGTCGCTACCAGGGCTTAAATTTTCAGACCACTATAATAAAATACGTTAAACACAAACAATATTGGTCATAAAAAAAAAAGTGTTAAATTTTCTTCTCATGGTATTCTAAAATTGTACTCTTCTTTGTATCAGGATTCCTCTTTCTATGTTCTTTTACCACCATCATTAAGTATTGTTTCTGCTCCTCATTCGCCATAGGAAGTTGGTTGAACTTTTGAATTAGTGTCACATCTCGCTCTGCAGTGTCGTTGACAACTGTAAGTGTTTTTAACATTCTTTCAGCACTGATAAATTCTTCTGTATATTTCCATTCAGTTGGGTCCTTTGAGAGGAATGCCTTGGAATTGATACCAAAAATCTTAAAAAAAGAAAGAAGTGTTAGAACCAACAAAATCATTTATTTCCAGCTGATTGATATTGCCAATTTTTAAGGTACCTCTAATGTTACGATTTCTATTTCTCTTACTATGTATGTAGAGCTTTGATCTTCAAACGCTTGGTTTGTGACAGGTCATTCCTATCAAAAAGCAAACCTTATAAGCTCCTCTGATAGGTACCAAAGATGTTGAACTGACTTGTTTCTGGCCACTTTTGCTATCTCTGGATCAATTTCTTTATATTCATGGAGGGGCTTTAGTAGACAAATATCATTCCTGGGAGCTGAAATAGCAAATGGGGCTTCAAACCAAGCTTTTATTTAAATCCTTACCACAAATTTCCAAAACCTCGTTAATCCCCTCATCTCACTAGTCGTAAGCTTAAACTGTTCTCTAAACATAAATATCTTGAAGGCATATATGGCTTTCGACATCCACCATGCATGATGAAAGGCTTCTGGGGCTATGATACGAATTCCTCTTTTTGGTGTTCCTCCTAAAAATATAGTGGTCACCTCCAGAAATTCTCTGTAATCATCTCTTGGTTACTGCTAATTATGAAGAATGTTTTCTATATATTTCAGAATGTCTTGACATATATTAGCAGGAAATGTTATTTTATCCACCAAAGGAGAGAATCTTGTTTTGTCTATGGAGTCCCAGAATTTTTTAAACCATTTGAAAAGAATATCTGGCCTCCTGAGGATCCACAGCTTGTGGACAAAACTGCACTCAACATTAGCTCAAGAATGAAGTGTCTGCATGCTAGGTTAAGTAGGTTTGTTCCAATTTTATTTTCAAGCAGTTTCCATGCTCCGTTTACTCTACCTGTGTTAGTAGCAGTTGTGTCGAAATACATGGTACATACTTTGTCCTGAAGGTTCCAATCATTAAATGCAGTATGTACAGCACTTGCAATAGCTTGTCCAGTTTCACGTTCCAATTTTGGAACCCCAAGAAGTTGTTCCTCTCTATCTCCAGAAACAAGAATTGGAAGTCTGTAAACTACATTTTTGCTAGTTATATCAGGGAGAAGTTCCCCATCCCAAGGAACAGTTAATTTAGTGTTTGAGTTGAAGGAATTCTTTATCGTTTGTGCAATGCTTTCTCGATGTTTAGCTCGACATCTTCCAATAGATAAAAAATTTACATTTAAATCTGTAATACTAGGACCAAAAGTAGTAGCACAACTAACAATGAGAAATGCCGCTTTCCTGTCACTTAACTTAGCACGATCACAAGTCAGAAATAATCTACCTAAATTCAACACCATCACTGTGTTTAAATTAAACATTTATTTACAAGCAGTAAAACCCGATCACAATCTCATTAAAAACTAACAAGGAAACAATACCTCACTTCAGCTTTATAGAAATATATTAATAACAAAATATATCTTAATAACAATGGAACCAATGACTATTTCTCAACAATTGCAAATGAGTTTTTTTACTCATATATCTAAATTTTTCCTGAAAATTTCAAGTAGGTAGTTAAAAATGTGGTATGCAGAGTATTTTGAAAAGTTCAAAATGCTGAAAAAATAAAAGCTGCGAAAAATGAAATAATATACTAAGAATATCGGTACAATATCTCAATCCAGTAGATTCCTAGAATTAGTGTATTATTTGTGTTGTGTGATGTGTTCTAATAAAAGAAATCAACATAATTTTTATGTTTATTCAGTTATGAGCAAGTGATAAGAGAAATAAGCTTCATATGGCTGCAATTTCAACATTTGGCACCATGAAAAACGAACTTTTTTTTTTGTATACACATGTATTTATTCAATTATCCAGCAAAATCTAGTATCAGGAACTAGCCTGGTCCCTTTGGTACCGGTTAAGAGGGATTCTACTGTATTTGCAGCATGGGCTGATCTTTTCAAAATGCCTACTTCTTGAGACAGATGACGTAGGGATTTCATTGGAGAGCAGTCTAAAGATGCCCCATTTTCATCCAATTTTTCTTCCATTAAAACCATTCTTTTTCACCTATGAATAATAGCATTTAGCAAAAATTAAATAAAATAAATAAAAAATTACTAATTCTATCATAATTATAAATAAATAATAATTTAATAAAAAATTCCAATAAAATCAGTTTCTCTTGATCTAAGAACCAGTCACCTAACAGTATCTATGACTGGAACTTGAATGTCTAGAAATTTCTATGAAAACTGATTACAGACCTCTCGACATGATTCAGTTTTCACTATGTCATACATGAAAATTCTTTTGTTCTAATGTGAACTTTTCGGCTGCCATTACAATGGGATCATTACAAACAAACAAACAAACAAACAAACAAAAACACAAACACCACTTATTACACTGAAAAAAGAAACCAAATGGAAATTATCAGAAATAAATAACATTGACAGTAAAGTCTACACACCGAAATCATACTGAAAAAAACCACAGAAACTACACAGAAATAAAGAACACTGACAGTAATGTCTACTCTGCTTCACAGTTTGGAAGTAACAAATTGTACACTTCTCTAATTTTATACAGTTTTAATTGTAACAATTTGGTTACAACATGGGAACTTGAACTCTCACTTCGAGAGAGGAACAGAGGTTAAGGGTTATGCAAATTTGGCTTTCAGGTTTAGCTCCCTGTGAAGCAGACTGTGAATTATTCAAGAGATTAAGGATGTTTGAGAATAAGGTGTTTAGGAAAATATTTGGGGTTAAAAGGGATGAAGTTACAGGTGAATAGAGAAAGTTACACAACGCAGAACTCCATGCATTGTATTCTTCACCTGACATAATTAGGAACATTAAATCCAGACGTTTGAGACTGGCAGGGCATATAGCACATATGGGCGAATTCAGAAATGCATATAGAGTGTTAGCTGGGAGGCCAAAGGGAAAAAGACCTTAGGAGAGGCCGAGACGTAGATGGGAGGATAATATTAAAATTGACTTGAGGGAGGTGGGATATGATTGTAGAGACTGGATTAATCTTGCTCAGGATAGGGACCGATGGCGGACTTATGTGAGGGAGGCAATGAACCTCCGGGTTTTCTAAAAGCCATAAGTAAGTAAGTTACAACGTGAAACGTACTTCTTGAAATTTCCATGTGCAGTTAACACAAGGATTTTGAAGGAATTGATTATGTATGTATGTATGTATTTATTCACACTGCAATGGGTATATACCCGGTGGCAGTGGTAACTAATTACACTCAATAATGACAATAATAAACTTATTAATTAAAAATACAATTAATGATAATACTAATAATTAATACTAATAATAATAATAATAACAATAATAATAACAACAACAACAGGGAATATACTAAATTAAATGAAACGATCACTTAAAATAACATTTGAAATATTCTAATTTGTATCTTAAAGCTAAGATCGAACTAAAACCCACGAGTATATGTTCATATCTGCACAAGTACCTTTCAACATTACACTCATTTCGCTGTCAACTCACTCACTGCACTGGAACTACGACACATTTCACTGATTCTATCCTGATTTCACTAACACTTCAAAAACATTTCACTGTTCAAATACTTTGCACTGCCACTATAACCTATACAGCTTCACTGACAGGAACACGTTTCACTTACACAGCACACTTCACTGACACGACATACTTCTTCACTGATACAACACACTTCACTGACACAACATAATTCTTCACTGATACAACACTTCAATAACAACATATCATTTACACCCTTTAAGTACTGTGTATAATTACCGACTATTAGTAAGGTCCTTAAGCCTATTTTTAAATACATTTTTGGTTGTTGGTAAAGCCTTTAGTAAGTCTGCAGGTAAAGCATTCCAGTCCCTGATAGTACGATTGAGAAAAGAAAACTTTCCAGTGTCCGTCCTCTGCCTTCTTTCCCTCAATTTATATGAGTGGTCGTTCCTTGAAGAGTAATTTGGCGGCTGCAACCTATTTTTTATTTCTTTCCACGCAGGCTCACCTCTGTATGTTTTGAACAGTGCGCATAATCGATAACAGTGCACCAATTTAATCTGATACCTATTCAGCTAGAACACGATGCTTTCATGCAGACTTTTTGTCTGATACAGAGACTGTGTGGAAAAAAAAATAGGCGTTTTATAAATTGCCCTTTATTGAAATAATAAATTACTGAGAACTTTTCTGGAAATCATTCATAACATCTTCACCAAGACAAAGATTTTAGGAACTTGTTGTTTATGTAAACTCTTTATTCGATTGTAAAAGTCATTTAATATCATGTCATTACATTATTTATATAATAATTTATAAATCACTAATAATTCTGAGGTTCTGGCTGATACATACATACATGTAGTAGCCTACATCTCACTTGATATGTGTCAGAGGAAGAACAACTGTTTATATACATCTAAAGTATGATTAGTGTACTATATTACTACTCAGTGATATATGCCATGGGTGGGAGGGGAAGAATGGCCACTCTACCCATTATCTTCTGGCTTAGTTGCCTCATCAGTGATGTCTTATTGGTGTCGCTTATGAAGTTCAAACTTATCTCCAGATAACAGTAGTTGACTAAACAACAAAAAATCACTAAATCATTACTAGACACTACACACCATGTGATTCCATATTATTCGACAAAAACAGACTGCACACAGTAACCTTACACCCCTCACAGGCTGGTATGGTATTTCTCCTCGTCTCATTTCAAGAAGAATAGTAGGTTTACTCTGCCTACAGCTGCAAAATCTGTGAGTGTCTCTACTCTGTCTACAGATGCAAAATATCTCTCTCTCTCTCCCCCGCTCCGTCCCTCCCTCTCCCTCTGTGTGTGTGTGTGTGTGTGCGCGCACGCGCGCGCGCATGCGCGCGCGCATGCGCGTTCGTATAGGAATAAATTAATTGGTAGCTCGACCATTTTTAAAAATGTTTATCTTTTTATAGTGATCACTCCTATCTGTAAGTAGACAGAAATTAGTATTAATTTATTTTTATTTACCTTCATATAAAAATGGCAGCCATTTTTGCATTATGGCACTTGACATTTTTGGTTTTTTAGACAGTTGCGATAATTATATGCAATAATTTAGCTCAGAGAAAGGATAGAAAGATGGGGAAAACACTATTATTTTCAGCATATTCCAAGCTACATTTTATATCCTGTACCTTTTATTCTATCTTTCTTTCCAGTAAACAGAACTTAAGGCCAAAGTTGATTGTCACATTAAAAAAAGAAATTACAGTTTATTTATTTATTTTTTTTTTTTGTGTAAAGAAATTAAATACCAGAGCTGTCACTGTGTTATAAGACAGCTACACACTCAAATCTTAGCAAAAAATATTTTAGTTATCTTCCTCGTTCTCATTTTTAGTTAGAGCAGTTTAAAAATGCTCGTTTTTCGTTTCTCTCTTAATCTGAGTAATAATATCGTGGGGGACCTAATAAAAATGTAAAATTTTTAATATAAAGAGTACTCTGTGAGAGATACATGTTACTGTTGTAAGTTCTAAAGCAGATATTTTTTGTCAGTAGCTGACTTTTTGAACGAGGTTTCTGAACCTGCTGGGTGAAAGAACAACACATAAACATTTTTCTTTTCTAAACTGAAGTCTGCAATTTCCGTGACCCACCACTGTGCACTGTAAATGTATGCAACAGTCTCACGTGGCTGTAAACTCAGAGGTACAATCTTGCTGATAGGGTGAACTTCAAATTCTTCAGATTTTGATTTTTGATTAGCCTGACATAGGCGACTTCTCTGGTCTTACTCTGATGATGGAATCTATATGTAGTTCCAAAACGTTGGAAATATCAAGTTTCAGAACATGGTAGATTACCCAAAAGCTATTCTAATCACAGTCATCGTGAAAGCCTAAACACTCATATAACACTAGCAGATGTTACCTGAAATCAAAATCAGAAGAATTTGAAAATCAACCTATCAGCAAGATTGTACTCAGAGTTTATTGTTGCATGCATGGACAGTAGTGGATCACGGAAATTGAGGACATTAGTTTAGAAAACAAGGATGTTCATGTGTTGTTCTATCACTCAGCAGGTCCAAGAACCTTCATCAGAAAGTCAGCCATGGACAGAGTTTGGGTGCCTATTGAATATTTTCTTCGGAAAATACCTGCTTTGGAATGGTAACATTAACAGGTCGCTCACATGTTATTTCCGGCAAATTGTCTAAAGAAATATCCCAGCTGCATAATAAACGCAATCTCAAAAAGTTGTTTTTGAACTTTTTACACAAAACATCTAATTAGTAAGCAAAATAACTGAACTAATATGATGGTTTGTTAAACATGACAATATGTACATAATTTTGCAAGTATTACTAGAGTATAGAGTACCTCTCACAGACTACTAATTGTATTAAAAATTTAAAATTTCTGTTAGGTCCCCTACCAAAGATATTAGGACTCAAATTAAGAGAAAAACTGAAAAGCGAGCATTTTTAGGGGACGAGTAAGCTAATTCAAATATTTTTTGCTAAAGATTGGAGTATGTAACTGTCCTCTAACAAAGTGACAGTCCTGGTATTTCATTCCTTCCCACTGCAAAACAAATTTAAAACTTTTTTTTTAATACAGTAATCAACTTTGGCCTTAACTTTCAATTATTAGAAAGAGAGATTGGGTAAAAAGATACAAGACATCAAATGTAGCTTGGAAAGTCCTGAAAATAACAGTGTTTTCTCCACTTTTCTATCACTGCTCTGAGCTAAGCTATCGCATTTATCACAACTGTCTGCAAAAGTAAAAAATATAGACCGTTATAATACAAAAATGGCTGCCATTTTTATATGAAGATAAATAAAAATAATTTAGTAGTAGGCCTACTAATTTCTGTCTTTGTTGTTGTTGTTCAGTCAACTGTCCTAAAACAGATTTGAACCTCATAATTAACACCAATAAGGCATCACTCATGAGGCAACTAAGTCAAGAGTTAATGGGTGGGGTTGCCAGATCCTTTTCCCCTCCATTACATATATATCGCTGACTAGTAACATAGTACGCTATGCATTAAACCTAAATCAAAGAATACAACAATGAAGTGACTATACATACGAGAATAAAAATCTAGAATTAGTAATTAATTCTACTGGACATACTGTAGCCTATATTTGTAAGAACATGTAGACTACTTCTCAAAAAAATTCTACATACCTCAGTTTCAGGCATTTTAGTGTATTTTTCGTCAGTTGTAAATTACTCTGTAATGGGAAACTGCCAGTTCTATTTGGTTCAATACGAAAAAATTATAAGATCTGCAACAGAATAACAGACACTCTACAGAGTTCTCATTTAAAACATGATCAACAAACAATATACCAGTTTACAGCAATAGTAATATAGATTATTCCATGACAAGGAAGTCTTTATTATCCATAACTCCTAACTTAATATCAACAATTTGACATAATGGCAACCTCTCACATTTCCTTCTACAGTAAAATTGCCACGTGTCTTGACACAACAGTAAGCAGTTTTGACTTTAAGTTGGGTCATTCCATACAAAATTTTAAGAATATGCCAGTGATGTCATGAATTTTCTTGGGCTTTTAATATAATAATATTATTATGAAAATAAATTAAACTGTCAACTATGACCACCATATCATTAATATTTTAGTCATAAGGATGACTGAAAAATGGGTGGCAGTTACAGGTTTTCCTTCATTTAAAATATTCTAGATACCCTATATGAAGTATCATCGAAACTAAACAGACGCCATTGTAAACCTGAATAACCACATTTTAATACCTTAAAGACTAATTCAAATAATATTAAGACATGCTCATAAAAACACCTCATTGAAAAAAATAGTTTTATATTCGAATGCAACAAATTAAATTCATGCGAATTTCATTCGTATTAAAGAAAATCTTATTCTTAATCCATCTCCCAAGTTTTATGACTTTATCTCAAAAAATCTGTGAATAATTAAATTAATAAAATTATTAATTTTTGTTCCAATGGTTGAAAATCGCTTGCTGTGTGTGGAGGTCGCAGCATTCACGAGACTTCATAACGATGAGTAATCTCAAAACGTCCGTCTCCCTGACCTTGATCACGTAACATTCTGTACGACGAGAGAGCCTACCTGCTGAGCTCCTTTGTTCCGGTGAGTTATTAAAACCTGACATGATATTTAAATCAGCATTCTGAAATTTTCACAGTGGAATCAATATACCCTAAAGAATTAAACACATGTTTTTTTGTCTGTAAAAATGAATTGCATTTTGTGTTCTATATTTTTTTAAATTATTTACGGTGGGTAACTATATAAAAAATTATATATCTTTTTTTCATTTTAAGGGCATTTATAAACAAGACTCTCCTTTTTTAGAATTGCATTGAAATCATTTTTCCATCTTCCTTTAGATAGTAAGAAAACTTCAATGAATGAAACTATGTTCTTTGTTAAACCAATATTTTAAATTCTGATTGCTGCCACACTATGAAAGATATAAATATAGTATTGCTTGAAATTCATATTTAGAACATACACAATAACCTACTGCAATATTTTTAACTTTTGAGACATCATGGTTCAAAAACATACTTTTTTGCATGGAATGACCCAGCTTCAAATATGTTTGCAAAACCAACAAATTTTGGTGGAAACAATTTAAAATACAGAGAGAGTCAAACCTAAGGGACTGTCAATCCTGCTGTGTCTCAACACTACAGCCTGACAAGCAGATTGCCAACTCTTGCAGATATCATTCTTATCCTTTGATAGCACTACAGTCTGGCAAGCGATCTTTTGCATAACTAGTGGATTATTTATTTTATGAAGATGGAGAATCTTAAATGAATATCAAAATGGTTTCTCAAACTGCCCTCCATTACATTCTATAGCCTACAGATGTTATAGCAATGTATGAAGTTCTGGGACATCACTGAAGCTCATTCTCACCAATATTATTTCATCCTTCAAAGCATACATATTAATGATAGGTTGTTTCTGTACACTATTTGAATGGAGGCACTCCATAGATAAAAGTCATTGACAAATCTGGAAAATGAACAAGCCATAGTCCATCACTTACTACTCTCATAAAAAATTTCACGTGGAGCTTTCAGTGAATGCGCCGATGTTTGTGCTCAATACAGTTCAGACAGCTGACGAGATTGACAATGTAAAACGCCAGCAGAATTGTCTTGCCAGCACAGTGCAACAACTGTTAAGGAAAACCCACATATTGTATCCTGAGTCAAACTGTGAGATTGCTGTGTGTCAATAATGCATTGGGTTTTCCTGACCTTATGTACAGAGCATAAATCATGATACAGAATTAATATATTCTTAATATATTAAGCATTTAACGTAAGTTAAATAACAGTAACTGCTCCCGAATTTAGGTAAGAATCTCTCTCTTTCCTTAAATGCAATTCACCAGTTACACGAAAGATCACTTGCCAGACTGTGAAATGACAAGAATGTTATCTGTGAAAGCTGGCAATCTGCTTGCCAGACTGTGGTGCCAAGGGAGACAGGAGTGCCTATCCCTGCCAACGACCTGGCCCGGGACAGAACCTACAACCTCGGGCATAGAAGGCCAGCGCTATACCAACTACGCAAATCAGGCCGACTGTAAAAGTGAACAGAACTACACCTCAACATACAGTATTTTCAAGACTGATGTACAGAACCGTACACAAGAGAGGAGAGAAGAGGTAGTAACAAAGACTTTCAATTAGTAACCACATACAAATATCCCTTTAACATGTCATCCAAGATGCTGCAGTAAGATTTCTTATTATGAGTGATAAGCAAAGTGATCATAAAATATTCACAGTAAAGAGATGTTTATTATAACAAGTAAAGGCTCTCTTATCATGAAGTCTCATGCTGCAGTGTTTTGGTCTAAGGCATCATTCGTGCTATGGAATGCACACTGGTTCGAGTCCTCATGGGAATGGAATTTTATCATGAAATTTCGATCAGTGTATGGGACTGGTATTCACCCAGCATCATGATGAATTTGGGGAGCAACGATAAGTAGCAAAATCTGGTTCCATATGCTAACTAGCCTATAGTATCAGTTGGGGGAGATCATCATGCTAAGCACACAATACCTCCATCATGGCTAGATGATCGTTCACCTCTGCTGGAGCATGTGAATGAGAGACCAGCAGCCGGCTGGTCAGCCATGGCCATGGCCTGTTGTCTCAGTCAGATCATTCTTTAATAGCATATGTAATGTTTCTGGTTTATACAATAATAATAATAATAATAATAATAATAATAATAATAATAATAATAATAATAATAATAATAATAATAATAATAATAATAGGCTAATAATAATAAGTTAATACAAAGTTTCACTAATAAAAAGCTGTAATGATGTAATTTAGACTTAGTTTTAATTGATTTACATTAATCACAGTGACTGGATTTAATTTTATCTCATTTCACATCCATTCAACATACGAACACTTCATTATTACGAGAGCTAAATCACCTCAGAGGATACCTAAGCTGAAACTTCGCTGAATATGGATCAGATTCCACTCAAAACCTCTTATGGAATAACGATTCCTGTAACAAGAAACTCTTCAAGGAATTTTAAACTTGTAGCATGCCATTAGATTATTTCTATCTAAGTTGCCTCAGGAGAGAAGTGTCTTGCAATTATAGAAAAAACATTAAACTTCCGCCTAAGAGAGAAAAGATTTCCTTCTCTAAAGAACACTAAGCTAAAGTTAAACTTTGTAAGAGCGTGAACTCAAAATATGATGGAGTTATAGACAGCAAATCAAAAAGTCTTACAGGTTCTACATAATACCTACTTGTGGTATGTGATCAAAGCAAAGTTGAAAATATGATTACCAAAACATACAACTTTCGAAAGTTTACTAAGGTAGGCCTATGAAGAACTACTAAAATAAAATGTCACAAAAAGTTTATTTTGGCAAAATCTGAAAGTGAGAAAAGAAAAAAAGTTTAAATTTATATTTTTAAAAATTATAAGTTATATGTTTTATTAAACAACGTTCACAACTGCCGAGGTTATATCAGTGTCGCCAGTGTGCCAGAATTTTGTCCCGCAGGAGTTCTTTTACATGCCAGTAAATCTACCGACATGAGCCTGTCGTATTTAAACACACTTAAATGCCATCGACCTAGGCTGGAATTGATCAAACCCACAACCTCAGGCAGAGAAGACCAGCACTCTACCGACTGCGCCATCCAGGCTGACAAATTTATATTTATACAGTTCAAGAGATGTTAAAGAATGGGGACACAACAGTAACTTATTTGTCCAAAGTCATAATTCTAAAGAATTGGAAAAATCTCAGGCCGTGTCTCAAAGCTCTAGTCCATACTACACACTTGTGACTTGCAACTAGGTGACTTGTAAATTACACGCTAGGGAGCTTTGGAAATGTATGCTTGAAACATGGCCTTCTTCAAAGACTATTTTTCTAAAAACCATGACATCACGGTGCAGCACTGAATTAAGAAGGCAGTGTCCTAATGCAGTTTCATTACGAATTATGTGGAAAAGATGAGGGCTTAATAATATTACAATAATGTTTAAAACACTGTACAGAAGGTACTAACAATGTCAGTGTTCATAGTTATCGTGTTATTCTACATTATATTTACATTATTTCACTTCCAAAGCATTTTCAGATTTCATAACCCCAATTGCTGATGAGGTATCCATGTTTGTTTAGTGAACAAGTCAACAATCGAGCAAGCATTTTCGTTTACTAGATACTACCACAGTCTACTATAGTAGACTGTGCTACTACGGACTTGATTGCTATGCACTATGTAGCTTTGGATCATAACTTCTGACGTCACATCCGGCTATTTAGTCAACAATCTAGTTCACTTCAGCTGAAAATGTAGCTTTGAGACACGGCCTCAATATCTACTGCTTCTGTGTTATTTTATGAGATGTCGAATGCGCGTTACTAATGAGTGACTGTGGGTGAGCTGGTAGCAGCATCACAGGCCCTTATTTATGTATGGACCAGAAGGTAGTAAATTCGTAGGCGCGGCAGAATTTTCATGAAACAAAAAAAAATCGAGCTGAAAATAAATATTCTTAGATAATAGCATATGTTAAGCTTTGTTACATGCCACTGTTCTACAGTTTGAATGCTAATGTCTAAGATTTGTATAGCCTAAGTTGGAGAGAAAGGCGCAAATTTTTTTCCAGCCCATGGGCGTAGTACTACCTAAATACGGGGTTGGCAACAGATATTGTTTTAGAGACGAATTTTTTTTTTTATAAATGATCGAATTCACCCCGAGTTTATGATACCGTACTTTTTCTTTCTATAGCGGACACACTCAAAGACTGACACATTGTTATTGTTTTTATGTTATAATGTTGAGTTTTTATATTAGCCTAATGTCCAAGACCTTATGAATGCAATTCTTAATAGACTACCATGTTTAATCTTCATCTTACATTTGTAAAGTTTCTTTCAACCCATAAGCTGACTAGATCAGACGCTATGGACAGTACTCTATAACAGAGTCGCCAGTATGAAAGGATAATTCCAAGCCTTTGGCGTGAGACGAATTCGATAGCTCAGTGGTAGAGCGCCTGACCGGAGAACAGGAAGTCGCAGGTTCGATTCCCGCTCGAGGTTGTGAAATTTTTCTTTCATACCATGGCATGATTGTGACTATAATAGTATTTAAAATTCAGACTACCATGTTATTCTGAAGAAAACAAAACACAAACTTCGCCACTTTTCACATGCTATAGCATAGACCTAATTTCTCACAAACTTATAATAAAATTGCTAAATCATATCTACCATCGCATAGGTATTTAACACGAAACACTCTTTGTCATGACGACAGAACATGTTCGATAACAGGCACTACCGTGTTCCCTAACACAACTGTCTTGTGAGTCTATTCGCCAGTCAACATAACCAATGTAGACATATGAGTAACTATTTCGAAGGAAAATCCAGGCATTTAAACTTGACCTTGTATATTTAGTAGTTCCCCTTAAACAAATTAATATATTCAAGGGGATTCCCATCTTTGTTACAAAGATAAGAGTACTGCCAACCACTGTAGCATGGATGCTATATGCAAGATTAATTCGGTCTGAAACTGAAAATGGCACTTCATAAAACCTAGACAATAAGACCTTTCAAACTTCTATACATTATACCTTGGATCTAATATTTCTGTATAGAAAATATAACCCATTTAGCAATCACTAGCACTCACGCCTCTAACTCACTGTGACTAATGACGTCCTCGACATTCACGAGACTCTGTATTCGCTGACTAGACTGTACGAATGTTACCAACTTCAACCATTTCAACGCATTAAAAAGGAAAGCGCCGTGACAGTGAGTCATATCCCTAACCCGTATCCTACCAAGAGGACTTGATATATTATTTGAAGGCCTCTTGTATCCTACGGCAATTTTCATAAACTATGCACGTAATGTTGAATGATCGATGCATAGTTTTGTAATGTGGAATACAATCAAAACAAACAGTAGGTAAATGCGATTGTCATGTAGTACTTCGTTGTTATGGCGGCATATTTAAAAATGGTTACTTTTAGTTCGCACGGAAAATGAGCATTCTTGTCACTTGTCCATAAACCCCACTCATGTAAGAAAACATTCCAGTGGGAGTGTTAGTTTCAGGTAAACAAAGAAAAAATTCCAATATTTTAAGAAAATTGGGGAAATGCACATTGTTCATATTAAAATTTGAAATAATTTCTATCCAACAGTTGCTAGTTTATGTTCTTTCCAGCTTCCATTTTTCCAATAATTTCGGTGTTATATATTCTTGAATATACACATTAGAGGTCTGCACGAGCCGAAATTCTTAGGCCCAGCCCGACCTGGCTCAAGCTTAACCAGCCCTGAACCCGACCCGAAATCCGAGATTAGTTTATAATTATCAACCCGAGCCTGACCCGAAACTAGCAGATAAAGCAGAGGTCAGAAACAGCTGCGAGAAAGATCACTCCAGTAGGAGTATGAGAAAGAGTAATCTATTATACCAGTAAAACAAAGTGCTCTGTGTTTACGGCAGAGTAGAGACAAGATAAATGCCGTTACAAAATACGAAATCGAACTAAAAATAACTCATGATACCAGTATTCTACAGTTCTGGATGGGTAGCAGGTGGACATTTAATCGTGCATGCATTAAAATCTTCGTATTATTTTGTAATCAATATGTATAATTCGCGGAAAAAAAGGATTTTATTTCTTTAAGTCCTGAGACCAGCCTGAATCTGACAAGCATAAGTGAATTTTAACCTGAGCCCGATGGGCTGGGCCAGGCCTAGGCCCGTGGGCTTGACCCGAGCCCATGCAGACCTCTAATACACATAGGCCTACTCCTTGGAATCCTTCTTGAAAATAGGTGTTAATATTATTAATATGAAATATTATAGTATATTTACATATTTTTTAAATGTAGGCCAAGCATTAGTATGTGTGAAATGTACTATATGAAAATTATTATATCCCATTATTAATGTTTAATTACTTCTAATATTTACAATTCTATCACAAGACTCAATTATCACAGTCAAACTTTCCTATTCAAATTTAAAAGTACTGTAGCTATTATTAATATTGTAGCATGCATTTACACACTGGCAGCTCGTGATCTTTTTTTTTTTTTTTCTTTGGTGGGGCCAGATGTAATGTGGATGATCCTGAAGGTGGAATGGGGATACACTTTTTAAAATATGGCCGAGTTAAGTTATACTACCAAAAACACTAGAATAACAAACCATCTATTAAAATTTATAAGTATAAATTCTAAAATAATAATAATAATAGATATACAGAATTTAACTCACCAAGTGGCAATATTATTTATACAAGAGTTGAGCACGTCTGTTAATAAAGATACAGAATTTAACTCACCAAGTGGCAGTATTATTTATACAAGAGTTGAGCACGTCTGTTAATAGAGATACAGAGTTTAACTCACCAAGTGGCAGTATTATTTATACAAGAGTTGAGCACGTCTGTTGGCAAACATATCGACGACTCTGTTATTGAAGTTCGGAATTTCACTAATTTTCTCCTTATGAATAGAACAAACAGTCGATGAATTCAGCCTGTCTTTGTCCATATTATTCCTAAGGAAAGTTTTATTATTTTCAAGGTGCTGAAACATCACTCTGCCTTCACTGTTGAAACAGGAGTGGTTAGTGAAATTTCCAGAGTACCAGTATTGTGTATTTCAGAAAAACGATTCCTTGAAGGAATGCTGCGTGAAGAAACTGAATAGATCACAGACTGAAGGAATATCTTTTAAAGTATCATTGAGGTAGAACATCAACAGTTCATTTTTTAATTTTTCTTTGCAAATAATGGGACTGTAACTTGAGGCAAGAGTCCTGACTAAGTTAGCTGGAAAATCTTTTTCTGAACATAGTATATTTCTTTGGGTCAACAATTTCGAAATTACTAAATATTTGAGACTCTCGTAATCGTCTTTTCAGTTGGTTAATCACTATGTCACATATTTCTTTGACATATACAGTCATGTTTACTTCTGAGCCATGTTTCAGTTTGTTTTCTTGAAAGACAAGAACATCTGTCTTCATCAATGTGTTATTTCAAATACAGCTGATTCAAAATGTGTGTTGCAGATGTTAGAGGACCTTAAAAATGTCAGGGAGGTGACATTGTTGTTATTCTGAATGACTATTTTGGCTTTAGCATTACATACTGATTTGCTGGAATCGAACATACCTACTACCTCCTTGATTCTGTCATGGTCAGCATAATATAGATTTGCCAATAGCTAAGTAGGCCTACTCCAACGTGTTAATACAGATTCTAGTGGGAGAGCACATTTTCCTAAATGATTGAATGCAGATAGGTTGTTGTTGTTTTCTAATGTCAGGCGTTTGACAATAAAATCATTTGACCTCTTGCACTCCAATATTTTTCAAAGATATTGTCATGGTCAACCAATGAAGCACAAATTTTGAGGTGTTCCGAATCCATTTCTTGATTAGAGTTGCACAATGGGCAGTTTGGGGAATGATATATTCCAATTCTATGCAGGTGCTTGGCCAAACAGTCATGACCTGTTGCCAATCTAAATGCAGCTACAGACGATTTGCATGGTAAATCAAGAATTAACTGTGGATTATGATGTAAAGAGTTCCATTTTTTTCCCTTGAGATTGTGTTATCAAATTTTGTTTGTTGTAGAGGGTACCTAATATTAATTGTCTCTAAAGATAATTGTTTCATTATTTCAGTGTTTACTTCTGATTTCAGTATTTCTTCTGTTAAATTTAGATTATACTCTATATTTAATAGAGTTAAAGGGTTTGGTTTAATTTGTAGGTTTTCTTTTCAATTCGGAATGTTGATTTTATGTTTTAATTCTTGAACCATGGTTATGAAACTTTTTTGAGCTTTTAATCTACAGAGAGGACTGTATGAATGCCAATTGTTTCCTGGTAATCTGACAAGTTTTTCCTATTGGATCAGTGCTTCTTCTTCTATTGTCCTTTTGATGCTGTTAATATTAGTGAGGAATCTATTGAAGTTGTTTTGATTCCACCAATAATGAGCCTGAGAGCTTGGTTTTGAACACATTCTATTTCGTTTATGAAAGGTGAAGTAATTAAAATTTATCCACAGTACGTCAGCACTGGCTGTATAAACATTTTGTATGTAGTGTTCAAAGTATTTCTAGAGCATCCCCATTTCTTTCCTGCTAGTCTTTTCAGAAGGGAGAATCTTTTACGATCTTTTTCAGAAATATATTTCAAATGGTCGCTCCATGTTAACTTATTGTCGAAAATAACTCCAAGATATTTGGATTCATAAATCCTAGGAAGATGTTGGCCATTGTATTGGATATTGAATTCTTTTTTTTTTTTTTACCAAGTGAAAATATTTGGTAGTTACTTTTGCTTAAATTAAATGTCATAAAATTTGATGTATTCCGTTCATGTAGTTTATTTAGAGCTTTAAGAGCAGAATTTTGAATTCTGTGTCTATGTCTGTGAGATCCGGAAGTCCACAAAACTATATCATCAGCAATAGTGCTGTTTTCATGTTTGATTCCTCTAATAGGGAGGGTAAGTCATATATATAAATATTGAATAAAGTTGTGCTGAGGACAGTGCCCTGGGATAGACCTCGATATGTTTGTCTGTAACTAGAGAGTGAGTTATTGAATTTAGTAGCAATGAATCTTTGACTAAGGAATTCTGATATCCATCTGAACATATTGCTGGAGATACCTAATTTTTGGAGTTTTAGTAATAATTTATTTCCCCGAACAGAGTCATATGCTAATTGAAAGTCAATAAATATTGCCAAGGTATCTTTTTTCTTGTTAAAACTGTCTTTTATTTCTTGGACGAGGTGTATGACTTGTTCATTAGTAGAGTGTAGTTGTCAAAAGCCAGCTTGTCGTGGTGATAAAAGATTTTGGGATTCTAAATACCAAGTTAATCTGTTGAAGATCATTGGCTCCATAGTTTTTGCTATACGCTTAATAGTGCTATTGGTCGATAACTATTAACATCATGAGCAGGTTTCCCTTTTTTGTGAATTGGTACAATGATTGCTTGTTTCCAAGCTGCAGGAATTGAGGTGTTCCATGATAAATTGAAAATGGATAAAAGTACAGACTTGGCTTTTTCCTCAAGATGTTTCAAAAATTCTAAATGAATGTTGTTGGGACCAGGAGATGTCTTGGTTTTTAAATTTTTTATAGCTATACTTAATTCTTTGGAAGTAAAATTTTGATGAAATATTTCAGGTTTTGTAATAGTACTAGTAATATTGTTTTTATTACTTTTATGTAACTGTCTTTTGATAAATTTGTCAGTTTGTTTGATATTGGGATGTATCTGTGAGAGTTTGAGTAGTGTTTATTAAATGCATTTGCTATATCTCTACTATCTGTTAGTATTTTGTTATTGTGGATAATAGGTTGGCTAGTACTTTCCTGTGTATTGGAAATATTCTTCAGAAATTTATATGTTTTAGTGCTATCTGTTCTGTAATTAATATTTTCAATAAATTTATTAAAACTGTTCTTTTTTGCTGTTATGATTGCTTTTTTAAGAATGGCAGTCTTTTTCCTCCAATCTTGAGTATCTTCTGGTGTTTTGCTATGTTCTTGCTTTATCTCTATCTTATTTCAATAAATTCAGGTTTTCTGTCCAGAATGGGGTGTATTTTTTTGGTTTGCCTCGTGGGATTTTTTTTTGCAATTTTAAGAATAGATTCACAAAAATATTCGTTCAATCTATCTGAGTTTGTATTTTCCATTAGTGGTGTGTTGAGCTCGAGGTGTTCGTCTAGTTCTGTTGTAAATAGTTTCCAATCCGCTTTCTTATAATTCCATGTTGTTTTGTTATTGTAGGGTTCTTTTCTCCGGTTTTGGTGGAGATGGATAGAAGCAATGACTCTGTGGCCAGATCCAGGGTCTTCAATTATTTTTTTCTTGGTTTCGTGATGGATATCTTATGTTACCAGTAATAAGTCTGGATTTGTACAGAACCAGAATAATGAATGAAAGTAGGGGATCTTCTTTTCTGTAGACAAGTTCTGCGGTTGTACTATTTAGGAGGTCCATGATCATTTTTCCAGGTTGGTTTACATTATCGTAGCGCCAAAGTTGGGAGTGGGCATTAAAGTCACCAATTATGATAGTTTTAGGTTGTATATCAAACAAAGTTAGATCAAGGGGATTATTAGGTGGGTTATAGGCACTGTAGATTTTGAAGTGTTGATTTTTCCATACTTCAATTCTTATTAGTTCTAATTTGTCTTGATTATCCATTTCTTTTAATTTTTTTATTTTAGTTGGTTATTTAATGATGCTGTATCAACTACTAGGTTATTTAGCGTCAATGAGATTGGTGATAGCGAGATGGTATTTGGCGAGATGAGGCCGAGGATTCGCCATAGATTACCTTGCATTCACATTACAGTTGGGGAAAACCTCGGAAAAAAACCCAACCAGGTAATCAGCCCAAGTGGGGATCGAACCCGCGCCTGAACGCAACTTCAGACCAGCAGGCAAGCGCCTTAACTGACTGAGCCACACCGGTGGCTCATTTCTTTTATGATTTGGAAATTTGTAATTAATTTCTTTGATATACCTGAGAGAATTCATTGTTGATCTGTCTACCTTTGGGTAAGAGTTTCATACTAAAACCTTTAAAATCAAAATATTTTAATTGGTCAGCATTAAAGTTTGAAGATATGTACAATATTATCTGAAAGTGTATTAGCTAGTTCAGTCTTCTTAGCTGATGTTATACCACCAGCATTCCATTGTAAGAGGTTTAGTTGATTCTGTACCATTAAAGTAGTCCTCACCCAGAGATACGATTGGGGGACTATTTTACTTCCGGATAATTTTACCTTAATGGTACTCATTTCATATTGGAGTGGTTAAATGGCAAGTTGTAGCCGATTTAAGTGAACACCATATTTTAACGTTTTGGTGGCTACTTCGTTTACACACAACTCCCAGAATGTCTGGAGGATCACACCTGCTGTTGGTCAACGGGTCTACTAGACCTAGTTGGGAGATCTTGTTGAGCACCAGCTTTCCATCCTTAAGCCCATGAAGGACGATTTTAGTGCCATAGCAGGTCAGCACTAGGAACAGGAAAGTAGAAAGGAAAGTGAAATGAATCTCTAGGCCTCGACTGCTCTAATACCATTGGGGTTGAAGAAAGTAAGAGTTTAGTCAGAGCACTGGATAGGAAAGGGTAAAGAGGGAATTAGGTATTGAATAGAGAAAAATTATACCAACTTCGGTCATTAACTCATCAAGCTGACCAGTGCTAATTGATGAGTAGCCTCTCCCTTTAGTTCAGCTTGTAAAATTATGCTTACTAACAGTTGCACATGGGAAGGTAGGGATGGGACATTGGATATTTGTCCATTGGATATTTGGTTCCTTAAAGCCTTCAATGGGAAGGATTAATGGCTCTCCTAATGCAGATAGGTATCATTTAAAAAAAAAAAATATCTTGTTAAAGAGGAAATTATGCCATTAACACCATAAAAATAATTTCTGACTTCCTCTAAGCAATATCGATGATATGCAAGGCACGTGACATGAATCATATTAGGATAGAAATTTGCCAATATTTCTTTCATTTTAATCTTGCATGCAGGACTCCCTTTCACCAAGCAGAAATTTCTCATTTCTATCTTATTTCGACCAAAGGATGCTGGACATTTCTGACAGAGCAGGCTCTAATACGGTGGATCATCTGCTCCTGCAATTTTCATAGAATAAGGGACAGTCTTCTTGGTTTTATGAAGCTGAATTTCCCTACGACAATGTTAGCTATGACTCGGCCACAAATATCCATGGTCTCATCAATATTGTATGCCAAGTGTAATGGTCACCAATTTTCGTTTTAATATCTTGTCATGCAACTGTTTCAAATAATTCTTGCGCAATGTGGACTCTTTTAGTGTATGTCGGCTACTGACATCCTCACTCAAATTACAGTTTCGTAGTAAGTTCTATGGTGCATTTTACGAACACTTATGCCTCACACAAACAAAGGTTAAAGCTGTCCACTATACTTTTTTTTTAATTGCGTTATTTTACGACACTTTATTAACTGTGATGGTTATCTAGAGTTTAGGTGAAATGAAGGTGATAATACCAGTGAAATAACTCCAGGGTCCAGCCCAGCATTCGCTCTTAATGGATTGAAGGAAACCCCTGGAAAAAACCTCAACCAGGTAGCTTGTCCCAACCAGGCTTTGAATCCAGGCCCGATCGTTTCACAGTCAGACATGCTAACTGTTACTCTTCACTATACTATCCAACACAGTGGAGATAAATGGTTGAAACTATTATTGTTTTGTTTGTTTGAGACACTTTTAATGTAAGCTACAGAATCTCTGTGCTGAAGGAACTGTGACTTCTTGTAGTGACTCATCCAATAAAATTAAACAGAAATAAACACTACAAGAGCGATACTAACTAATTAAAATTCATATAAATATTATTTTGAAATGATTCGAAACTAATGAAATACATATGCATGTCAGCTTATAGGTCTATGTACGTGAGATTGCATAATAAGCCATATAGCTGCATTGCTTCCTGAGCTGTTTATTGGCAGATGGATTGCTGGAGTAAAAAAGAAATGCCTACACATAACCAATATAAACCTAAATAAATACTTCGGTTCACTTACTTGATTACTTCCCCCTCTGAATTACGATAAAGTCCAAGTGTTGTGAATCTCGTCAAACCCATCAACAAAAACGAGGCCAACCCTGCAGAGATAAAAGCAATAGATCTAGAGACGATCTACTCCAGATATTATTCACAAACACAATGAATACATATCTATATGGATGAATCCCTCATTAATAGGGAAGACCCAGCAGGATCTGGAATTTCGTGTGAACTATTCTCCTTCTACTTTTCACTTGGTAAATTATCTACATACTGGTACTTGATGTTGAAGCACAAGCATTTAACCCTGGATGAGTAACATACAATTCTAGGAATACAATGTGTAACGTGGGGTATTATTTTACCCCATTTAGAAACATTTATTTAATTGTTAGAAATATTTCAAATTTTATTAAAAACAGATGAAAAAGGTAAATTAGGATGTGAACAATCAATTATACCTGGATAATTAAACCATAGGTAACAATAAGCCACTTAAATTTGAACATTGTTGAACTACAACATTTTTTTTCTGAATTCTGAATCACTCTCTTGTTTGTTGTTTCATTGTTGCTTTTAACGTTTGCACTGCAGGCATAACGAAACTTTGTGATCTTGACAAACAGTACGCTTACATTCACTGCACTGTATCTTGCTTTTGCGGTCCTTGCTTCGAGGACAAAGATGACACCGAGGTTTCGCTCCTTCTCCTTGAAGCGTGGTTGATGTCTCAGGAACGTTTTTGCCTAGTTGATCAGCAATGTTTTCTCTGATGAGACGTGGTAGATTCTGCATCACAAGACGCTTTTCCATCCATGGAGTCATCATTGCTTCCCCCAAAGACAGAAGAAATATTTCCCTGGGTTGCACGTGAGCTCCAACAGTTGTCATGTTGTGGCGTAGTATGACATAGGCATTCAAGCATGATGAGTTGATTATACCATAGAAGACACAAAGTGGCCATCTCTGTGTCTTCCTATTGCAGCTGTAGGTGCTACACATCTGATCGAACATGCCAACTACACCTTTCGTTGAATTATAAAAATCAATTATCTCAGGAAGTTCTGACTCTGATACAGAAGCTCCTTGATACATATTACAAAGAAGTAGTACATACTGTACTTTCCTTTCTTTGGAACATACGACAAAAGGATGAGTTCGTTATCAAAGGCAAACATACTTGTATTCTCGTTTCTTCCTCTAATGTCTATCATTTCTTTAGGGATTTGTGGTTTGTTTTTCCTCAGCGTGCCCACCATTGTCAATTTACGTTGTGCCATAGCCTTGAATAATGGAATAGAGCTGAACCAATTGTCAACTGTAATGTTTCTATTGGTGCCATGTATTGGCTTTGAGAGTTCTTCAACAAAGAATTCAGCAAGTGGTTTGCCATTTGTATTCATTGTCTTTCCGGTATAAGGTATTGCAGTGAGCATGTAGCCGGTTTTTGCATCACAACACATCACTGTCTTTATGCCATATTTGGCTGGTTTATTAGGAATGTACATGCGAAAAGTACACTTGCCTCTGAACGCAAGCAATTGTTCGTCAATTGTGCAGTAGCTACCGGGGTTGTAAAGCATGTGACACTTTTCTTCAAACCTATTCCAAACATCCCTAATAGCAGCAAAGGAATCCAGTTGTTTTCTTTCGGATCGTTTTGATTTTTCGTCAAAGCGGAGACAATTTGTCAGAAATCTAAATCTTCTTTGTGACATGACTGTTTCAGTAATGCGCAGACCTCTCATTTTGTGCCAAAGTAACTCTGTTGAAACTTGGCTTGATTTGTGAGCACCAAAATAAATATAAAGCCCCAAAAGTGCAAGTAATTCATCGTATGTAATGATACCCAGGTTTCGTTGATCATCAGAATAATTCAGTCTCTGGCGTTCAATTTCTTCATTAGTGTACTAAATAATAGTCTCTAAAATATCATTATCCAAAAATAGCAGAAAAGAACTAAGCGAAGTTTTCACATGCTTCGCATTTCCTTTTGGTCCCGGAATAGACACTACTATGTTTCGCTTAGGAGTGCGCCCAAATTTCACTGGAGCAACTGTCGACCAACGATATCCATTCTTCCCTTTGACACTAGTTCTAGAAGGAACGAGAACGTGACATGCTGTGGAACTACTTGGTTTAGAAGATGGGTCTGAATGCCTAGGTTGTTTTTCAGGAGGAGTTTCCTCTTCACTTATCAATTCACTGTTCTGTAAGTCGTCCTGTAGTTCAGTGTCATATGAACCGAGTTCAAGTCTTCTTGCACGTTATCAGTAATCACTACATCATCTTCGTCTGAAGAATGTTCGTTAGGATCATGAGGATCTTCAAGCATAAGTTCTTCGTATATTGCACCATCGTTCAAATAAGCCATATTAGGAAAACCTGGAAAATAGCGTAATACATTCTAAATTATAATATAATATAATATAATATAATATAATATAGTGTAATGCAATGCAATGCAATACAATACAATACAATACAATACAATACAATACAATACAATACAATACAATACAATATAATATAATATAATATAATATAATATAATATAATATAATATAATATAATATAATATAATATAATATAATATAATATATCACTTGGAATGAAATTAGGAAATTGTAAGTATATCAGTCACATAAAATAAACTTGTACAATGATATATATTTTAGTAATGGAATTTCTCACCTAAAACGCTAAGAGTAACGTGGGGTTCCTCCGGACCCCAATCACTTGGTAACTCCACAACACAACCACTCACCACAGACACAAAGGAGGTATTAACTTATGACACATTGTTAGGAAAAGTAACGGAAAGCCAGATGTGCCAGTGCAACCAACACAAAAATATGTAGAAAACAAAATTCAGTGGGGTATTCAAATATCCCATGTTACTCATCCAGGGTTAATATAGCTCTACAGTCTACAACAATTAACACTGCTAATACTGCACCATGCACATAACACATTTTCACAATGTCGTTATTTTCAGTGATTCTACACCTACTTTTCAGCTGATTACTATATCACAAAATTTAACGAAACAATGATAGAATTAAAAAAAAAATCTTTCTCTGCTCGAAAATTTGGGAAAAGTTATAGTTTTAAAATCGACCCTAAAAAGGTGGACCTCCATAATTCAGTATAGGCCTGCACAACATATACTGACTCTACACTTATCTAAATTAATAATTATTAGACAGGTCAATAACACCTTGAAATCGAAATTTATGACAAAGAGCAAGAGTAGAGTTTGGAAAACTCTAATAGTTAATAAGAACCTAATATCAAATCACCCACGAAAGTAGCAATGGCAGCTTATAGACTGGCAACAGGACATGATTATATGGCTGTGCATCTGTTTAGAATAGGCATATACTCATCTCCATAGTTTGTGGTATACAATAATCCAACATCTAAGTTACTATGGGTAAACTACATCTTTCAAAATGTTCAGCAATTACCAAAGTGGAAGTCAATTGTCACAACTTACAAAATATTATTGGGAAGTAAGATGGAGAATGACGGAGCATCAATATCCAAAGCACTGGACTACTGCAGCTGCCGCCAACATTGCCATAGTCACCATCACCAAGACAATGATCACTATCACTACTACTTACGTGCTTTTGAAGGGTTGACAAAAAATTATTTTTCCACCAATAGTAAAATTAGAGTTTTCCCCAATCTAGTGCCGAATGAAATTAATTTTCGAAGATATTTCTTTCGGTGTATCGAATTTTTTTCTATGAATAAAGAACCCTGCTTGAAAAAATAACTTGATTCAGTGTTAACAATTTCTATTGGCAGCAAATTAAATTAACGATTGACTCAATAATGGACAATATTCACTGTTATAATTGAAGTTCACTTTAGATTTTCGCTTTGAAATTTTTTTAATTTGGAGCAAAGATGGCAGGCAAGGGCCAGCTTCCAAACAACTGGCACTCTTTTTACAAAGATGCAACAACCCCAAGTCCAACCCCAACGTCCTCGTCGTGGGAGGTGGTAACTAGTCAAGTAGTGGATGGCTCGTTAGGGTGATGTACAGCAGGAACTTCGTGTGTCCCACGACTGCTACAGTAGCTGTGAAGGCCTAACGAGAATCATGAAACACTAGGCGAAGCTATCTCAGGGCTAATCACCCGCATAGTGGATTCTTATTGATTCAGAAGATACATATGAATATAGAAATCTGGGAAATAAGAAGATTGGCATTGGACCGGGAGAGATATAAGAAATGGGTGGAGGACCCGATGCTGCAAGGCACAAGGGACAGATGAAGAAGAAGAGAAGAAGAAGATGCAACAACTCAAAAATGCACTATGCACATGTTTAGTTCTAGAATAAAAGTGTGAATTAATTTAATTATTTAGGTTATAACTTTCCATACATAAATGATAATGATATGACTAACATAATTTCTAAATTTCTAAAAATTATCGGAACTATTAACAATGTATTCAAACCATCACAAAAATGTATTTTTTAAATTATGTTTTATTTAACGACGCTCCCAATAGCCGAGGTTATATCAGTGTCGCTGGTGTGCTGGAATTTTGTCCTGCAGGAGTTCTTTTAAATGGCAACAAATCAACTGACATGAGCCTGTCACATTAAAGCACACTTAAATGCCATTGATTGGAGTGGGATCGAATCCGCAATCTTGGGCACAGAAGGTCAGCACTCCACTTACTGCACCACCCAGGCCAACTTCAAACCATCCCAAGTACAAAGACTTACAAGGCTGAAGATATACAAAATCCTTGCATGACCAGTTCTAGTTTATGGCAGCGAGGCATGGATGATAAGGAAATGTGATGAAAGACAGTTAACAACAGCAGAAATGCGAGTTATGTGAAGAACTGCAGGATGTTCATTACTTGATCACCGTCAGAATGAAGACATCCTCAAAGAACTATTGATCCTATTGTTATTTACCTACAGCAATATAGACTACAATGGAACGAGCATGTCAAGAGGATGGATCATACTAGATGGCCTAAACAAATCTTATATTATGTCCCGAAGAAATTTAAGACAACTTAAAAAATGCTGGCACAAGACTGTAACAGATCCACTGGGGTCTAATACATGGAGGCTTATGATGAGCACATAAAAAATATACTCAAGCCACTCTTATAAATTTATTTAGTAGGTACTTATATGGGTGAAAGGCATTTTCTCTTGTTTTCTTGGTTTTCCCTTATGCTCTTTCAGTGACTTGGTTCCCTCAAGCCAGTCTTAAGCTATTTTCTGCAATTATTTTTCCTTATCCTGTGTTAGTTTTTTGTTTACTAATATATATACGAGCTCACAGACTATTTCCTTATCCAACTGCTCTGAAGATGACCACAACACAGTGGTCGAAACGTCAGCCACCAACACCAAGACAATGCGGTAGAAGCCCCGAAGCTTATCCACAGACCATGTACACCAGCCGCGGAAGCCTACGCGAGTACTTAACTTACTTCTTCATCTGTTACCAGAATCGAAGTGTTGTGCAATGTCTAAACAAAAATCATTGCTGCTGTTTTTAAAAAATATGAAAACAGGTCTCTCCTACCCAACTTTCAAAATATTCGGTATGCATGGAATCACAATGTAAAAGCACTGACAGAACTAGCATCAAGAACCAACAAATTTACGTATATTCTGGTAAAGTAAACAAAGTCTTTCAGAAACTTTGCTGGCTGCCTTTAAAAATAAATATACAAACTGCAGAATCATAATAGATTGTATCGAGATTAAAGTAAACAGTCATCTAGAATATTGTAGATGAGGGTGAAATTCTTAATCTCTGTCACTCAAAATGGAATGATCAGTTTTAAATCCAATTTTATTGGCAGAGCTAGTGATACATTCATAACAAATGTTACTGGTCTCCTGATGTTACTGGGAAGGGATATGAAGTTATGGCTGATAAGGGATTTCCGGGAATAAAAACAAACAACTGATGAAATCGAACCAACATACAGTGTAGCAAGTGTAAGAATTTATGTAGAAAGATGAGTTCTGAGGATAAAAATATACTATATTTTTAATAAATTACAAATTAAACTTCTTCACTATACCAATGATATTATTCACATGTGTTGTTTTAACAAACTTACAGCCTTCAATAATACAATGAAATATGTTGTAAATTGTTAGTAATAATATCACATCAGCTATCATAATAATTTTGTGTAAACATTCTTCCATGTTATGTGCAAATTAACAATGAAAATTACTTTCTTGTGAAAATGTCAATATTTATTCCTAACAACGTTTTAGTAAGTAATAATAAATGTAGAAGTTCCATGCAATGAGTATATAGTCTTAATTGCTGGTCCCTTCAATCCTTGCAGGAGACCGACATATTATATATTTACAAATATTTTCACCCTGATCAAAATAAATAAAAATGTCATGTTGTGAAATTCGGAATATTTCGAGGTTTTAAAATTGCATAAATTACATACGTACCGGTAGTTTACTTCAATAAGAGTACTACGTAAATGAAGATCACCCTAATGATGATGATAAATTATAATTATTATAATAGTGATGATGATATTATTATTACTACCTATGACTATTTTATTTTTACATATAATTTTACTTTGTAAGGTAAGAGAGTTGCATACGTCTATCTAGTTACTTCTGCCGTAATGAAACTAATGTTCACATGTCCACTATTAAAGCAAAGATTGTTCCCTCTTTCAAGTGAACTTTTTTAATAAGCTGTCTGTAGACCCTATTTATTGACAGAAAGCCGTATTCAATGATACTATCGCTCATTTCTTTAATTTAACTTTAAAAAAATATAAACACCAACTGAAACAGGTTGTACCGTCTCTTATGAAAACTTACAAACACTGCCACTGCAAGGCGCCACTAGTAGTATATGCACAATGCCTATATATGGTAATTAATATTATTTTATACACAGGTGATCACGCAATTGAAACACATTCTAATTTGATACGTATTAAACTATTATAAAGTAATTGCAAAACATGTTCATCCTTAAAATTATCTTTGAAATTACGAAAAACAAATCCTGGTTGACCATGTACTTCATCTACAATCTCATTAATGTGGTTTGGAAAATTTAAATTCTACTTAAGGATTAAACCTAGACCTTTAATAGAAAAACACAGGCAACATTTTCAGAATTCATACTGTATTGTACATTAATTTAATTTGTTTTGTAATATGTTCTATGAAAATTTATGAAACAGCCATTTTTAACATTAAATGCTAAATTATTTAGTACCAATATACTCCAGGTAACGAGATTATGTATATCATGCGATGCAATTCAAGTTATGTCATAGTCTATACATTATTATCTGCAATAAAAATTAGTCATTACATGCCTTAACTATTTCTCAATTCATGAAACCATATCTTCCACATACCTAATTTTAGGTTTCATCTATTCTTTTATACTGTATCTAAAACTAATGAAAGTTGGTAAATATTAAACATAAATAGCATAGTACACCAGTACAGAATAGAGCATGTAGCATGTTAGTATTGTAATGGAGGAAGGAGTAGGGACACAGGTGCTTCAATGCTTAGAGACAGTAGTATGTCTATCCCTCCAATACCTTTGAATCTGCTCTTGCATACTACTCGTGTGCAGCAAAGAATGCTCTTGCACAAAAGGCATGAGTTCGTCACCACTGATTTAAACCTTTCCTATAAAATTTCTAAATTAAAATTAAATTTAACTGGGTTCCAATAAATCAAGGTGTTAGACAAGGATGTGGACTCTCACCACTTTTGTTCATCATATATGAACCACATCCTCAAAATTTAGAGGCAAGGCTATCATGCTGGAATACAAATCAACTGGAACACTTGTCTCGACACTCTGCTGTTTGCTGACAATCAAGTTATCATTGCAAAAACAGAAGATGAACTGCAATGAGCCGCCCACAACTTACAAATAACTGCTTCAAAATTTAATATGGAAATATCAACCGAAAAAACCAAAAACATGGCCTTTTTAAGAAAAGATCCAGTTCCATCCAAAATCATTATAAATGGCACATTAATAGAAAGTGTGAATTCATTCAAGTATTTAGGTTATAATCTATCATTCATCACTGATGATGATATAGACAACAAAATCTCAAAATTTCTAAAAATTGCTGCACCATCAACAGTGTATTCAAACCTTCTCAAGTACAAAGACATACAAGGCTGAAAATCTACAAAACTCTCGCACGACCAGTTTTGGCTTATGGCAGTGAAGCATGGACACTAAGAAAATGCGACGAAAGACGACTAAGAACTGCCGAAATGAGATTCATGCGAAAAACTGCTGGATACTCTCTTCTCGACCATCATCGGAACGTAGATATTTTGAAGGAATTAAAAATTGACTCTATTGTCCATTATTTGAAGCAATACAGGCTTCAGTGGCAGACACATGTCAAGAGGATGGATCGTTCTAGATGGTCCAGGCAGATTTTGTCGTATGTCCCAAGAGGTCGAAGAAATTTAGGAAGACCTAGGAAACGCTGACAAGAGACCGTAACAGATCCACTGGGGTCTAACACTTGAAGGCTGATGATGATGATGATGATGATGATGATGATGATGATTAAAATTAAATTCCTAGTGTTGTGGTTTCATGGATGAGAAACATGGATACCAATACAAAATGAATGAGGTAATAAAATACAAGAGCTGAAATGAAGATGTAAAGAATAAGTTACAAATAAATCAAATAAATGAAAACTTCAGAATATAATGATAAATGAAGATATTTTATAAGAACAGAAAGCAGCAGAATATTTAAAAAAAAATTATTACAATACAAAGGGTAGGTGAAGACATGGCAAGGAAACAATAGCAAGATCTACAAAACCAGAACTAGGAAATACCTATAATGTGTATGTATAAGAAATAAAAGACGAGAAGGAAGACAAATACTAAAACTAAGCTATAAAATAGAAATTTAACAGAAAAATAACTGTTTATATAATCAATGTAATATCAAAATTATTTTGCTTAAGATACTTTTTTAAGTTATAGAACTCCATAAGTTCATCTTGTTCCTGATTATCTATTCTTTTGCAAACAATTCTCTTAAGATTACAACAACAATTTATCAGACACTTCAGTGTTTCAACCTTAATTTGACCACAATCATCGAAGCTCACAACCTCTAGCTTCCTGAATGTGTTAGTTAATGTTGCATTAACTATCATATCATTTGTCAGAACAGGAACCAGTGATAAATTCAGAAACTTCAAATTATTGTAAGCACTTACAAACACATCAAAACCTCTGAAGTAATAACCTCTTATATACAAATTCTCGAGATTATTGAAATGAAGTGATGCAAGGTCACCGAAAACAATACTTCCATCATTATCATGAATATAACTGCACACAGAAAGACTTAATGTTTTCAGCTGAGTACAAAAACTAATGAATTTCATATTCACATCTGCAACTTCTTTCACTTTCAAAGAAGTCAAATGTTTTCCACTGCAAGATAGAAGATTTTCTATTACAGAAAAATCACAATTACCAATTTCCAAATTCTGTAGCTTGATCAATCCTGCTAGTGGACTCAATTCACAGTGTACTGCAAAAATGGTTATCTGAGTAATGTATGGATATGTATTCACCAGTTTTTGTGGAGAATCCAAATTTGCAATAGTTAATGAACTCAACTTCATAGTGGATTTTGTCACATCTTGCATAAAATCTTGATCAGATGAAAAATTTTCCAGGTCAGGAATACTATTCAATAACTGGACGCAATCTATTCCAGGGATAAATGTACCCCAAATATCTAACGATTTTAAGTACTGAAATCTTTTAATTGAATTCACACTATGACCTGTGACTTTCTTAGAGAATGTAAGAGTCAAATATTCCAATAACATACAATTCTGCGACATCACTTCTAATACACTGTCAGTGCAGTTCTTTTCATAAGTGAACACAACTAGGTTCTTTAATGATCCAACACTTCTAGTAACTAAATCCCGCACAACTAATTTCACACTTCTTGTAGATATTGGATATAGTTTTAAAACACTCAACTTAGTTAATTTGCAGAGTTTTTTACACAATATATGACACATATAATTTGGATAATTAAATAGCACTAACTCTGACATGTCAGGATTCATTGTTGCATCAGCAAGTGATTCTATAGCACTCAAACATGTGTCACAATTCACGTTCTCAAAAGGGTAATATGGACATTCCAATTCCTTTGATAAATTAATTACGACAGACAATAAATAAGATGCAACTTTGTTGGCTAAAACTGGAGGCAGATTAGAGTACAAAAACTGTTGAAGAAAGAACATATTCTGTAGATTTGCTTTCAATATATGTGGATGATGAGATCTGAGTTTATTACGATCATCATTCTCTGACAAATGTAACGAATCCATAACCTCATATTTATCTGACTCTGGACACAAATTCGTCCCCAACAGCTGCTGACCCAATCTACAAATGAAGTTTCCAATGGAATTCACAGCCAAATCTGCTAGAGAATCAGGTTGTCTGTAATGCGGCATTTTAAACTCTGATTACCATCTACAAATCTGAAAAAAGAAAAGTATTTAACACAAGAGTTACACATCTGAATGAAAACATTTAAGAGTTCAAAAATGGAAAACTTTAAAGAAGGAAAGTCTAGAACATGCACTTCTACAAGCAGTTGATTATCTTACTAAGGGCTAAGAATATTGTGTGCTTCTTGATAAATAAATAACAAGTTCTCTTACTTAAAACAGATTCATTACAGAATTAATTGAAAGCTGATAATGCCATAGTTTAAACATTTTTTATTTAATTTTCATTACAAAGTCATTATTTGCTAGGTTTACATACCATTGTATATAATCTCTTGCCTCAACTCTGTACTTTCATGGGTGTGCGCACACACAGAACTCCCTCAATTCCTGAAATGTAATGCAAACTTAGATTTCATATTTCCAGTAAATATGTAAAAAGAAAGCTTATATTATTCTGCTGAATTTTGTTTTCTGCTGTTAAAAGATTTAAAGAACGAATCCCAAATGGTCAATTTTATTAACAGTGAATGTTTCCATGCTAAAGAACAATAATTTAAAAAGAAAATGCTCAAGATAGTAGTACTGTCGCATGGACAATGCCAGTACAATGATTGCAAGTCTTTCATGAGCTACAGCTTGGTATTTTAGACAAACACAGTCCTTTATTTTGGTTATAGCAGTTTATATCATGATCAGTTTCTATCTAACACTTTTTCAATTTACTGTGGGCTAAAGCAAGGAACCTATCACCTTTACTTTTTAACTTTGCTCTAGAATATCCCATTAGAAAAGTCCAGGAAAATAGAGATGGTTTGGAAGTGAACGGGTTACAGCAGCTACTTGTTTATGCAGATGACGTGAATATGTTTGGGGAAAATACATAAACGATTAGGGAAAACATGGGAATTTTACTTGAAGCAAGTAATGAGAAAGATTATATAGTAAACTCCGAAAAAACAAAGTACTGTATATAATCATGTGACCAGAACATAGTATGAAATTGAAATACAAATATTGGAAATTCATCCTTTGAAAAGGTGGAAATTTCAAATCCCTTGCAGCAACAGTAACAAACAGAAATGACACTCGAGAGGAAATTAAACACAGAATAAATGTGGGCAAAGCTTGTTATTATTCGGTTGAGAAGCTTTTGTCATCCAGTCTGCTTTCAAAAAATCTTAAAGTTAGAATTTATAAAACAGTTTTACCGGTATTACTGGTTGTTCTGTATGGTTGTGAAACTTGGAATCTCACTTTGAGAAAGCAGCAGAGGTTATGGGTGTTCGAGAATAAGGTGCTTAGGAAAATATTTGGGGCTAAGAGAGATAAAGTTATGGGAGAATGGAGAAAGTTACACAACGCAGAACTGCACGTATTGTATTCTTCATCTAACATAATTAGGAACATTAAATCCAGATGTTTGAGATGGGCAAGACATGTAGCACATATCGTCCCTCCTCTGGCAAATTAGCGAAAGTGAAAAATAAGCGACCCTGCACTTAAGGTCAATATTGCACAATTTAATAGTGCAATATAGACCTTAAGTGCAGGGTCACTAATTTGTCACTTTCGCTAGTTTTCCAGAGGAGGGACAATATGGGTGAATCCAGAAATAAAGGTAGAGTATTAGTTAGAAGACCTAAGGGAATAAGACCTTTGGGGAGGCCGAAACGTAGATGGGAGGATAATATTTAAATTAGGGTTTATTTAACGATGCTCGTAACTGCCGAGGTTATATCAGTGTTGCAGGTGTGCCGGAATTTTGTCCTGCAGAGTTCTTTTACATGCCAGTAAATCTATTGACATGAGCCTGTCGCACACTTAAATGCCATCAAACTAGGCCGGGATCGAACTCACAACCTCAAGCACAGAAGACCAGCGCTATACCAACAGTGCTACCGAGGCTGACAGGGATAATATTAAAATGGATTTGATGGAGGTGGGATATGATGCTAGGGACTGGATTAATCTTGCTCAGGATAGGGATCAATGACAGACTTATATGAGGGTGGCAATGAATCTTCAGGTTCCTTAAAAGCCATTTGTAAGTAATAGCTGATATTTGAAATGACATATGCAGAGACACCAGGTATCGTATCTTGTGAGGGTCATTTGAAAAATAAATATATAGTAATACATACATAGTGTTCTGTCCAAGGTCAGGTCTCTCATTGCAAACCCAGCACTTTCCAGTCTTTCCTATTTCTGCCTTCCTCTTTGTCTCTGGATATGATTCATACATCTTAATGTCGTCTATCATCTGATGTCTTCTTCTGCCCGGAACTCTTCTCCTGTTCACCATTCCTTACAGGGCACCCTTCAGTAGGAGTTTCTTCTCAGCCAATGACCCAACCAATTCCTTTTTCTCTTTCTGAGCAGTTTCAGCATCATTCTTTCTTCCTACTCTTTCAAACACAGATTAATTTCTTATTCTGTCTGTCCATTTCACACACTCCATTCTTTTTCATATCCACATTTAAAATGCTTCTAATCTCTTCTCTTCACTTTGTCGAAATGTCCATGTTTCTGTCACATACAATGCCATACTCTACACAAAGCACTCCACTAGTCTCTACCTTAGTTCTTTTTCCAGAAGTCCGCAAAAGATGCTCCTTTTTCTATTAAAAGCTTCCTTTGTCATTGCTATTCTTCTTTAGACTTCCTAGCAGCAGCTCATGCTACTCCTTATAGTACATTCCAAGTATTTGAAGCTATTCACTTGTACTGCCTTATTTCGAATTCACACATTTACCTTCTTTATTTTTCTTCTGATAACCATGCTCTTCGTCTTGTTTGCATTTATCTTCATTCCACACTGCTCACAGCTGTCATTTAGTTCCAGTAGCATATCCTTTAGTATCACCTCCTCTTCTGCTAGCAACACCTTATCATCTGCAGTATATAGTAATGTGAAATGATGAAAGTGACAGTAACATGAAAGTCCATGAAGCCAATTAGATTTCCAATTTTGTTGAACATCTGCATTCACCAAGTAATGGCACTAACACCTCTTCCATGTCTGAGAAATGAATTCCATGCATGCACGTTTTCAGCTTTCGGTATAAGATGAAATCACATTTATTCAAATCTGAACTGTAGGGAACCTTCTGTTATTCCTGAACAAAAGCTTTGTTATAACCCACATGTAAATGGATGTTGTCACAGAGAATAACAACTTTATATTCCACCAAGTCATACAGCATTCACATTCTGGGGCCAATTCTCTTCTGTCTTCCAAAATATTATGGTAAAGAAAAATATTATGGCAAAAAAAAAGGACACATGTCTGTCTCTCAAACCAAAAGCTACAACTTGGAAGAGATCATGACTACATTCTTCATATGACAGAGGTGCCAACACGTGGATTTCTTTTGAAATGACACTTGTATTATGTATGTTTATTCATTACTCTCTTATGCTAGAAAAATATTACTTAAGAAACAATGGACTGAAACTTTGGAGGAATAAGGATGGTGATGATAACAAGGACAAAGGATTGGGTACAATAAACATGTACATTTGAATACATTAATTTTAAGTTTTTTTTTTTTTTTTTACATAAATAAGTCTTTGTTCAAAGTACAATTGATGAGAAAATGTAACATTTTTAGCGTAAAACAAAGTTCAAGGTACTTCACATGCCAAAGTCAAGGTCGCTAGATGTCGGTGTCGAACAGCTCTTAGTCAGGTCCTCTCATCCCATTCCACCAATGCATAAGCATTGGAAAGACAAACAATCTAAAACCTTTATTGGAATGTCTTGAGCAATTTGGGGCTGCACATCCAGGCATTTTGAAAACTTATTTTATGAAATATATAAGCCTTAACACAACCCAATGCAAACAAACTGAATGGATGACGCAAATATGGTGGCGTGCAAAAACCTGACTTATCGACAGACCTTGGCCAAAGTATATGCATGCTGCCATCTGTTGAATGTTGCATAAGGGTCATTCTCCTGAAAAGGTACATTTTATTGTCACAATAACGTTTCTCCACAAATAATAACTCTAAGCACATATACAGTTGAAAATGTAAATTAATTTTATATTCTATATTGTCAAAGAACGTAAAAAGTCATGTCCGTAGACTGTCACAATCCTCAAATCAATATAAAAGGTTGTAAATCAAAATGGAAACTAAATTGTAAATCAAAACTGCATTATTTAAGACGTAAATAGATCAAGATAAGCATGAAAACTTGAAGAAAGTAGGTGATAACAAAACAATGAATTTTACAACAGACGGAATACTTGTCACAAGAATTTCAGTCATGTCAGTGGACAAATCTGCTACTTCATATAAAAACTGCTAGAATGCAAGAATGCAGATGAGTCTTGGTTATTACCAGCCAGCAATATTGGTATTGGAAGCATATTGCTTTCGTTATTGTTTAATATACTGGCGAGATAATTCCTAATGAAGTACTAGATTTTGGTTTTGCTAAGATCATCCTGTCACATCTGTAGACATGAGAGTTTTCTAAATATTGAATAAATAGTTAATTTTACATATTTAGTATGTAGGGTAGTGCGTTGACATTACCTGAAAAGAGAAATTTTATGACCTTAAAATTATTGGATTCACGGAATGCTATAAGTAAATTCGTCACATCCATGGACATCACATTTGTTGACATATCATGTCCAAAGATGTGACAGTTAATCAACGGACGTGACTAAAAACTAATTTTAATAATTCTGAAATTTATTTGAAATTATGAAATATTATAGAGGTAGCTTTACAAACAAACTTAGAGCTTAAATATAAATACCTGTGTTCTAGTGCCACCCAACTCGTGTTTGGGAGCAGTTCGGTATTACTATTATTAAAGCTAATTATTTAAGATTTCTATTATTATAACTAATTATTTAGTATTAGTATTACAACTATCAAATCCTCCCATGTTCAGAAACATACAAGGCTAAAGGTATATAAAACACTAGCTCAACCGGTCCTCACTTACGGTAGCGAGGCATGGACAATCAGAAAAGCTGATGAACAAAGGCTGACGACAGCTGAAATGAGGTTCATGAGACGAACAGCAGGATGCTCTTTGCTGGAACACCGTAAAAATGTGGACATATTGCAGGAACTAAAAATGGATCCTATAGTTAATTTTGTTCAACAATATCGACTTCAGTGGAAAAAACATGTCGAAAGGATGGATCGCACTAGATGGCCTAAACAGATTCTTACTTATGTACCAAGAGGAAAGAAGAAATTGGGAAGACCACGAAAGTGCTGGCATGAGACCGTAACACATCCTGTAGGGTCTAATACGTGAAGGATATGATGATGATTACAACTATGGCTAGAAACATAAAATTTACAGATATTAATGGATACATAATGAAAACACATTATTTACAAGAAGGAATTTTTTAAAAGAATCATGTAAAATAAATTATATAATATACTGAATTCTTTTTTAAAATTTGTCATTGATGAATTTCGTTAGTTTCTTTAATAAAATAATTTAATAACTTAGGATGAAAATTGAGCTGTTTTTTCAACCGGCAGTTGTAAAACGTTAAGTTCAATTAATAAATTTTTGTACGGTTTCTTCTTGCATGCATTCATTCATTCATTCATTCATTCATTGAGTGTTCTGCCCAAGGACAGGTCTTTCATTGAAAATCCAGATTTCTCCAATCTTTCCTATTTTCTGCCTTCCTCTTTGTCTCCTCATATGATCCATATATTTTAATGTTGTCTATCATTTGATATCTTCTTCTGTCCTGAACTCTTGCATACATTTTTTTTTTCTTATTCATAGATTAAAATATTTAAAAAATGAGGAAGACAGATAAAAGAAGAGAATGTAAAAAGTTGAGCATGAGAAAAGCTACTGTCATATATGTAGTCAAGCTAACTATTTAAAGTGGATTTAATGCTAAAATACCAAAATATGATTTAGACAAGCAGTTCTCAACCTATGGTATGTGTACCACTGGTGGTATGTGGGCCACTGCTGCGTGGTATTTCAAAGTGTGAAATAAAAATATGAATTATTATAAATTATAAAAACTATATACCTGTTTTCAAAGTTTCAAATAATGAAAAAATTAAATAAAATGATTTCAATTATGTGACTACAGAATTTTTGGATTAGTGACCCATTTTCTATTGACGACACTTTGCCAGAATCCTTATCTACTTTCGAGAAAGACGAGCTCTCTTGAAATGGAAGTCTGAGGAAAGTGATCAAGAGAATGGATTTAATAGGCTTTTGGATGGCAAGAGGAAGTTAATATTCTGTCATCTCAAAGAAACTGTAAAACTTTTTATGGTGTACATAAGTACTTACTTTTGTAAATGTGAGTTTTCTTCTCTGATTCATTTTTAAAATAAATAAAGGAATAAGCTGAATGTTGAACCTGATTTAAGACTCAAATTAACTCAATTTAAACCTGACATAAAGAAGTTGTGTTCTGCTAAACAAGCATAACCTTCACACTGAAAATGTGTTCATTTTTTTCAGTTACAGATTTTAACAACAGCAGGAATATTATGTATTTATGATTAATTAAACATGCCTAAATAAAATAATCAAAAGTAAAAACATTAAAAAAAATTATCCTAATTGTAAATTTCGGAAAATTTTACTTTCAAAATGAACCTTTTCTGGAGAATGGCCTATAATCTACTTACAAGTGAATAAGCGACATACATTACCTAATAAGTAGAGCCCAGATTTTGGTGAAAAATGTTTTTCTTCTTTGTTGGAGATGATGCATAGTAGCAATTATGAACATTCTGCAAGAAATATGGGGATTTTATAGGTCATCAAAATTATTTTTTTTTTTTTCCATGTTTTTTTTTTTTAACATTTGAGTATAATTTTAGATTATTTTCTTCACTTCACATATTTGCATAGATCATTTTTATATTGTGTGTGGTTAAATATTCATTTTCGTCATTTTTGTTTAATACCTAGTTTAAGTAGTCATCTGTATTTCTAAGTATCAATATTCGTATCAGCATTTTCCTTACAGATTATCTTGGACTAACCCATATCCATCTGCAGTGCTCAATCCTTAC